>NC_088874.1:16100030-16295030 GCF_032884065.1 Artemia franciscana
CAAAAGACACTATCTGCAGTCAAGGTTGTCAAAAGGTCTCATTTGCATTGTCTGAGGAACATGCGTAAAATATATAAAGTACGACTAAGGGTATAAATTAACAGCTAAAGGGACCCACCTGAAGATTGAGGGAAAATCGAATAGAAAGATCAAGTAGATGTTAAGTTTTGGTCTTGACGGCCAAAGGGAGCTAATCAAAGACAAAAAATGTGATTGTTTTGATTCTTTTTGTGAAACTTTCTTCTTTATGTTGATCTAATTAAACTTTCAAGCCATGAAGACACTTCAATTCAAGTTTCAGAAGCAAAGGAATACCAATTGGAAACAAATCTGGTCACATTGATTCTTAATGTCCTATTTTCTCTTTTGTTTTTTAAACACCAAATCAGAACTCTTTTGGTAAATGAGCTTGATATTCTTTTATGTAAACAAATATGGAGTTAAAACAAAACATAACACAATAAGATTCTTATAATAAAATTGTTTGTCCATATTTGTCTGTACTTAAGGTTGTGAAATGAAGGGGGTCAGGATAGTTCCAGTCCTATAGAAGGTCAAGAATTGTGCAGATATTCGACCAGTTGATTTGAATAGTGTTCCCCCTATCATGCATCCAAATTCCTATAGTACAGCTATTATTAAAATTTGTTGGAAAATTTTTTCCAAATGTAAATGACAAGCCAATATCTTGCTTCTTAAGGAGAAAGACAAAAAAAAAAACTTTTCTAATATACCTTTTTTTAACCTATAGAAAGCAATACCAATTAAAAATAAACATAATTTAATTAAAGAAAAATTTTTCTGCTAAAGAACCTTTTCAAAGAAAATTAAAGAACAACTTTAAATCAAACATGAGCAGAAAAACAATTAAATAATAATTCAAGTTTAAAACAAACATAAGTTACTATAAACAATTAAATGAAACCCAAACAAACAGAAACTAAAATGAATAATAAAGTTAATTTTAAAGGAGCGGAAATACTACGAACAGGGGTAGAAACAATGCCCCCTATGCCTTCTAAAGACAAGAGCGTCATCTACGCTTTATCGAAGACAAAAATATAGTTAAATCTAAATGTTATATTTCTTATAAATCTAAAGTTACTTAGACTTCCAGGAATTAATATTTTATTAAACAACGAAGAATCTTCATTCACTAGCTCTTTTAAGTAATATTGGTTGTTATGTTGATTTTCTATCGTTTTTATGGCACTTGGTATTAACCAAGGGTATTTCCTTTGTTAATTCGGAAAAAATAGAAAAAATGAAGTATTTTTAACTTACGAACGGTTGATCAGATCTTAATGAAATTTGATGTTTGGAAGGATATTGTGTCTCAGAGCTGTTATTTTAAATCCCGACCGGATCTGGTGACATGGGGGGGAGTTGGGAGGGGGAAACCTAAAATCTCGGAAAACACTTAGAGTGGAGGGATCAGGATGAAACTTGGTGAGAAAAATGAGCACAAGTCCTAGATACATGATTGACATAACCGGAACGGATCCGCTCTCTTTGGGGTAGTTGGGGGGGGGGGGGTTAATTCTGAAAAATTAGAAAAATGAGGTATTTTTAACTTACGAACGGGTGATCGGATCTCAGTGAAATTTGATATTTAGAAGGATATCGTGTCTTAAAGCTCTTACTTTAAATTCCGACCGGATCTGGTGACATTGGGGGGAGTTTGGAAGGGGACCTAAAATCATGGAAAACGCTTAGATTGGATGGATCGGGATGAAACTTGGTGGGAAAAATAAGCAGGAGTTTTAGATACGTTATTTAAATAATTGGAACAGATTCGCTCTATCGGGGAGTGGGGGGGGGGGCTAATACTGAAACATTAGAAAAAATGACGTATTTTTAATTTACGAAGGAGTGATCGGATCTTCATGAAATTTGGCAGGCGTATAAGGGACCGGACCAGATTAAATTAGAAATAGTCTTTTTCCCGATTTGCCCATCTAGGGGGGGGGGGAGTGGGGGCCCGTTAATTCGGAGGTAATAGAAAAAATTAAGTATTTTTAACTTACGAACGGTTGATTAGATCTTAATGAAATTTGATGTTTGGAAGGATATCGTGTCTCAGAGCTGTTATTTTAAATCACGACGGGGTCTGGTGACAATGGGGGGGGGAGTTGGGAGAAGGGAGCTAAAATCTTGGAAAACACTTAGAGTGGAGGGATCGGGATGAAACTTGGTGAGAAAACTAAGTACAAGTCCTAGATACATGATTAACATAACCGGAACGGATCCGCTCTCTTTGGGGGAGTTGGGGGGGGGAGGGTTAATTCTGAAAAGTTAGAAAAATGAGGTATTTTTAACTTAGGAACGGGTGATCGGATCTCAGTGCAATTTGATATTTAGAAGGATATCGTGTCTTAAAGCTCTTACTTTAAATTCCGACCGGATCTGGTGACATTGGGGGGAGTTTGGGGGGGGCTAAAATCATGGAAAACGCTTAGATTGGATGGATCGGGATGAAACTTGGTGGGAAAAATGAGCAGGAGTCTTAGATACGTGATTTAAATAATTGGAACGGATCCGCTCTATCGGGGAGTGGGGGAGGGCTAATACTGAAAAATTAGAAAAATGACGTATTTTTAATTTACGAAGGAGTGATCGGATCTTCATGAAATTTGGCAGGCGTATCAGGGACCGGACCAGATTAAATTAGAAATAGTCTGTTTCCCGATGTGCCCATCTAGGGGGGGGGAGTGGGGGCCCGTTAATTCGGAAAGAATTGAAAAAATTAAGTATTTTTAACTTACGAACGGTTGATCAGATCTTAATGAAATTTGATGTTTGGAAGGATACCGTGTCTCAGAGCTGTTATTTTAAATCACGACGGGGTCTGGTGAAGTTGGGGGGGGGGGGAGAGTTGGGAGAAGGGAGCTAAAATCTTGGAAAACACTTAGAGTGGAGGGATCGGGATGAAACTTGGTGAGAAAACTAAGCACAAGTCCTAGATACATGATTGACATAACTGGAACGGATCCGCTCTCTTTGGGGTAGTTGGAGGGGTGGGGGGGGGGTGGGGGTTAATTCTGAAAAATTAGAAAACATGAGGTATTTTAACTTACGAACGGGTGATCGAATCTCAATGAAATATAATATTTAGAAGGATATCGTGGCTCAAAGCCCTTATTTTAAATCCCGACCGGATCTGATGACATTGGGGGGAGTTTGGGGGGACCTAAAATCATGGAAAACGCTTAGATTGGAGGGATCGGGATGAAACTTGGTGGGAAAAATAAGCAGAAGTCTTAGATACGTGATTTACATAATTGGAACGAATCTGCTCTATCGGGGTGGGGGGGTTAATTCTGAAAAATTAAAAAAAATGACGTATTTTTAACTTACAAAGGAGTGATCGGATCTTAATGAAACTTCATATTTAGAAGGGCCTCGTAGCTCAGATCTCATTTTTTAAATCTTAACCAGATCCAGTGTCATTGGGGAGGGGCAGTTGGGGGAGACCGGAAATCTTAGAAAATACTTAAAGCGGAGAGATCAGGATGAAACTGGATGGGAAGAATAAAAACCTGTCTAAGATACGTGACTGACATAACCGGACCAGATCTGCTCTCTTTGGTGGAATTAGGGGGGAGGTAATTTGGAAAAATGAGGTATCTGTAACTTACGAAAGGGTGACCAGATCTTAATGAAATTTGATTTAGAAGGATATTGTGCTTTAAAGCTCCAATTTCAAATTTCTGACTAGATCCTGTGACATTGGGGGGGGGGGGTTTAGGGGGAAACCGGAATTCTTGGAAAGCGTGAAAATTGGGGTATTTTCATCTTACAAATAGGTGATGGGATCTTAATGAAATTTGATATTTAGAAGGAATTCATGTCTCAGAGCTCTAATTTCGAATCCCGACCGGATGTTTTGACATTGGGGGGAGTTGAGGGGGAAAATCTTGGAAAACACTTGGAGTGGAGGAATTGGGATGAAGCTTGGTGGATAGAATACGCAAATGTCCTTGATACATGATTGACGTAACCGTACTGGATTTGCTCTCTTTGAGGGAGTTGGGGGGGGGAGGCGTTCAGTGATTTGGCGAGTTTGGTGCTTCTGGACGTGCTAGGACGATGAAAATTGGTAGGCGTGTCAGGGATCTGCACAAATTGACTTGATAAAGTCGTTTCCCCACATTCAACCATCTGTGGGGGGGGGGTAAAGGGAGAGGAAAAATTAGAAAAAATGAGGTATTTATAACTTACGAGTGGGTGATCGAATCTTAATGAATTTTGATATTTAGAAGGACATCGTGACGCAGAGCTCTTGTTTTAAATCCTGACCGGCATTAAGCCTCTAATTTTCCTTTTAAATCAATCTACTGATTCTTAGAATTTTGTTAGAGCTCATACCATATGAGCTATTGGCTCTTAGCTCTTCTTGCCTCGTCACAAGTGCCATATGAACTCTTAGCTCTTGTTTTGTTGTTATTATGACAAAGAAAACAAATTGTTCGAAATAAAAATGATTGTCAGCAGAGCGAAAATGACGCTCTGATCTTTTGGAGGCTTAGGGAGCTTTCATATATATATATATATATATATATATATATATATATATATATATATATATATATATATATATATATATATATATATATATATACTAGCTGTTGGGGTGGCGCTTCGCGACACCCCAACACCTAGTTGGTGGGAACGCTTCGCGTAAGTCGTTCGCGTAAGTCGTTACGCGCCATATTAGTTACGCGCCATTGTAGTTGTGTCCCTATGTCCCTACGTAAAACGTAAAACTTGCGAATATACAACATTCTTTGCTGTCCCATTGTCTGTGCATATAAATAAATTGTCAGGTTTACCGACTCTTGAACATGCAACATATAATGGTCCATGGGAAAACAATCCGTATTCAGATCTATACCTCATGATTCTAATGATTGCCCTTGAGCTTTGTTGATGGTGATTGCTAATTGACCATTCCCTGTGTCGCCGTCGTCATTTATATATCCCTCTGTGCCGCCCGGCGTCCCCGTTGTAGTTGTGTACCTGTGTCCCGGTCGTCATTTATATTCCCTGTGTCCCGGTCGTCATTTGTGTCCCGGTGTCCCAGTCTGTGATTTCTCTTTGAGTGTCCCGGGCGTCATTTATATTCCTTGTGTCCCGGTGTCCCGGTCGTCATTTGTGTCCCGGTGTCCCGGTCTGTATATACGTTCGTTTTTGAATTGGTCTTTTTTTTAGTTTTTTACCTTTTTTTTTAGTTTTTTTAGTTATACCTCGTGATTCTAATGATTGCCCTTGAGCTTTGTTGATGGTGATTGCTAATCGAACATTCCCTGTGTCCCCGTCGTCATTTATATATCCCCCTGTGCCCCCCGGCATCCCCGTTGTAGTTGTGTCCCTGTGTCCCGGTCGTCATTTATATTCCCTGTGTCCCGGTCGTCATTTGTATCCCGGTGTCCCGGTCTGTATATACATTCGTTTTTGAAATGGTATATGATGAAATAAATTTTTGTATTTTCCCCTTTTTTTCTTTTTAGTTTTTTTTTATTTTTATTTTTTTAGTTTTGTTTTTCTCCTTTATTTTTCATTTTTTTTCCTTTTTTTTCTTTTTTAGTTTTTTTTAGCTTTTTTAGTTTTTTATTAGTTTTTAGTTTTTTTTCTTTTTAGTTTTTTTGTAGTTTTTACCTTTTTTTTAGTTTTTTTAGTTTTTTTTTTTACTTATGTCCTGGTCGTCATTTATACTCCCTGTGTCCCGGTCGTCATTTGTGTCCCGGTGCTTTGTTGATGGTGATTGCTAATCGAACATTCCTTGTGTCCCGGTCGCTTTCTCTTTGAGTGTCCCGGTCGTCATTTATATCCCGATGTCCCGGTCTGTAATTTCGTCCGTCGAAAACATGACCTCAGTCAACACACAAACATGACGTCACCCGACAGACCCACACACACACAGACAACTTATTTATATATATATATATACTAGCTGTTGGGGTGGCGCTTCGCGCCACCCCAACACCTAGTTGGTGGGGGCGCTTCGCGCCCCCCCAAGCCCCCCCGCGCGCGTAAGTCGTTACGCGCCATATTAGTTACGCGCCATTGTAGTTGTGTCCCTATGTTCCACCTGTGAATATAGATATATATATATATATATATATATATATATATATATATATATATATATATATATATATATATATATATATATATATATATATATATATATATATATATATATATATATATATATATATATATGTTTTTAACTACGTAAAACTTGCGAATATACAACATTCTTTGCTGTCCCATTGTCTGTGCATATAAATAGATTGTCAGGTTTACCGACTCTTGAACATGCAACATATAATGGTCCATGGGAAAACAATCCGTATTCAGATCTATACCTCATGATTCTAATGATTGCCCTTGAGCTTTGTTGATGGTGATTGCTAATCGACCATTCCCTGAGTCGCCATCGTCATTTATATATCCATCGTATTTTATATATTTTTTTCTTTTTAGTTTTTTTGTAGTTTTTACCTTTTTTTTCAGTTTTTTTATTTTTTTTTACTTATGTCCTGGTCGTCATTTATACTCCCTGTGTCCCGGTGCTTTGTTGATTGCTAATCGAACATTCCTTTTGTCCCGGTCGCTTTCTCTTTGAGTGTCGTCATTTATTTAGATTGTCAGGTTTACCGACTCTTGAACATGCAACATATAATTGTCCATGGGAAAAACAATCCATATTCAGATCTATACCTCATGATTCTAATGATTGCCCTTGAGCTTTGTTGATGGTGATTGCTAATTGAACATTCCCTGTGTCCCGGTCGTCATTTATATTCCCAGTATCCCGGTCCTCATTTGTGTCCCAGTGTTCCAGTCTGTAATTTCTCTTTGAGCGTCCCGTTCGTCTTTGTTTGATGGTGAGCTTTGTTGCCCCTTGAGCTTTGTTGATGGTGATTGCTAATCGAACATTGCCTGTGTCCCCGTCGTCATTTATGTCCCCCCTGTGCCCCCGGCGTCACCGTTGTAGTTGTGTCCCTGCGTCCCGGTCGTCATTTATATTCCCTGTGTCCCGGTCGTCATCCCGGTATACATTCGTTTTTGAATTGGTATATGATGAAATAAATTTTTAATTTTTTCCCTTTTTTTCCTTTTAGTTTTTTTTTATTGGTTTTGACCTTTTTTTAGGTTTTTTATTTTTTTTATTTTTTCTTATTAGTTTTTTTTTGAAGTTTTTATCTTTTTATTTTTTTTATTTTTATTTATATTTTTTTAGTTTTCTTTTTCTCCTTTATTTTTCAGTTTTTTTCCTTTTTTTAGTTTTTTTTTCTTTTTAGTTCTTTTAGTTTTTACCTTTTTTAGTTTTTTTTAGTTTTTTAGATGAAATTTTTTTTAAGTTTTTTTCCTTATATATATATCTATATATATAAAAATAAGTTGTCTGTGGATCTGTGGATCTGTGGATCAGGTGAAATAAAAAAGCTAAAAAACTAAAAAAACTAAAAAAAGGCAAAAACTACAAAAAAAACTAAAAACTAATAAAAAAAATAAAAAAGCTAAAAAACTAAAAAAACTAAAAAAAGGTAAAAAACTAAAAAAACTAAAAACTAAAAAAAAACTAAAAAAAAGGAAAAAACTGAAAAATAAGCTAAAATAAAGGTAAAAACCAATAAAAAACTAAAAAAAAACTGAAAAAACTAAAAAAAGGCAAAAACTACAAAAAAAACTAAAAACTAATAAAAAAATAAAAAAGCTAAAAAACTAAAAAACTAAAAAAACTAAAAAAAGGTAAAAAACTAAAAAAACTAAAAACTAAAAAAAAACTAAAAAAAAGGAAAAAACTGAAAAATAAGCTAAAATAAAGGTAAAAACCAATAAAAAACTAAAATAAAACTGAAAAAAACTAAAAAAAGGCAAAAACTACAAAAAAACTAAAAACTAAGAAAAAAAATAAAATAGCTAAAAAACTAAAAAAACTAAAAAAACTAAAAAAAGGTAAAAAACTATAAAAACTAAAAAAAAACTAAAAAAAAGGAAAAAACTGAAAAATAAGCTAAAATAAAGGTAAAAACCAATAAAAACTAAAAAAAAAAAAAATAAAAAAGCTAAAAAACTAAAAAAACTAAAAAAACTAAAAAAAGGTAAAAAACTAAAAAAACTAAAAACTAAAAAAATACTAAAAAAAAGGAAAAAACTGAAAAATAAGCTAAAATAAAGGTAAAAACCAATAAAAAACTAAAAAGAAAAAAAGGAAAAAACTAAAAAAAAATTCATCTAAAAAACTAAAAAAACTAAAAAAAATTTCATCTAAAAAACTAAAAAAAACTAAAAAAGGTAAAAACTAAAAGAACTAAAAAAGAAAAAAATAAATGACGACACTCAAAGAGAAAGCGACCAGGACAAAAGGAATGTTCGATTAGCAATCAACAAAGCACCGGGACACAGGGAGTATAAATGACGACCAGGACATAAGTAAAAAAAAAAACTAACAAAACTAAAAAGAAGGTAAAAACTACAAACAAACTAAAAAGAAAAAAAACTAAAAACTAATAAAAAAACTAAAAAATCTAAAAATCATTTTCATCTAAAAAACTAAAAAAAACTAAAAAAGGTAAAAACTAAAAGAACTAAAAAAGAAAAAAATAAATGACGACACTCAAAGAGAAAGCGACCAGGACAAAAGGAATGTTCGATTAGCAATCAACAAAGCACCGGGACACAGGGAGTATAAATGACGACCAGGACATAAGTAAAAAAAAAAACTAACAAAACTAAAAAGAAGGTAAAAACTACAAAAAAACTAAAAAGAAAAAAAAACTAAAAACTAATAAAAAAACTAAAAAATCTAAAAATCTAAATAAACTAAAAAAGAAAAAAAAAGGAAAAAAATAAAGGAGAAAAACAAAACTAAAAAACGAATGTATATACAGACCGGGACACCGGGATACAAATGACGACCGGGACACAGGGAATATAAATGACGACCGGGACACAGGGACACAACTACAACGGGGACACCGGGGGGCACAGGGGGATATAAATGACGAACGGGACACCGGGAATATAAATGACGACCGGGACACAGGGACACAACTACAACGGGGACACCGGGGGGCACAGGGGGATATAAATGACGAACGGGACACCGGGACAGGGAATGGTCGATTAGCAATCACCATCAACAAAGCTCAAGGGCAATCATTAGAATCATGAGGTATAGATCTGAATACAGATTGTTTTCCCATGGACCATTATATGTTGCATGTTCAAGAGTCGGTAAACCTGACAATCTATTTATATGCAAAGACAATGGGACAGCAAAGAATGTTGTATATTCGCAAGTTTTACGTAGTTAAAACCATATATATATATATATATATATATATATATATATATATATATATATATATATATATATATATATATATATATATATATATATATATATATATATATATATATATATATATATATATATATATATATATATATAATATATATATATATATATATATATATATATATATATATATTCACAGGTGGGACATAGGGACACAACTACAATGGCGCGTAACTAATATGGCGCGTAACGACTTACGCGCGCGGGGGGGCTTGGGGGGGGCGCGAAGCGCCCCCACCAACTAGGTGTTGGGGTGGCGCGAAGCGCCACCCCAACAGCTAGTATATATATATATATACATTGTTCGAAATAAAAATGGTTGTCAGCAGAGCGTAAATGACGCTCTGATTTCTTGAAGACTTAGAGAGCTTTCATATATATATATATATATATATATATATATATATATATATATATATATATATATATATATATATATATATATATATATATATATATATTGAAAAAAACCTGTGAAAAATTGTGAAAAAAACCTGAGCCTTGGCTATTCTACTTTTTACGTCTTCACTGGTCCCACCCTCTTAACTAATAATACTACAAAGGTAAGTAAATCTGCCCACTTGATCTATCTTTTCGTTATCCAACGTCACCTTTTCATCTTCACTTATTCCTAGCCTTACTGACTTAGACTTCTTAACATTAATTTTTGAACCTTTTTCTAGCACCAGGGACTCATAAAATCTCTAAAAAGCTCATTCATTTCGCTCATACTTTCATCTAGGATGCTTAGATCATCAGCATAATCTAAGTCCAGGAGAGTTTTTCCTCCCCATTTGATTCCGTGGTCTCCTATTGCCTCTCCTGTGCTCCTTAAGACAAAATCCATCAAAATGATCCATATAAAGGGGGATAGAACACAACTCTGCTTAACTCATGAGTTAATGCAAAACCAGCTGCTAACCTCATTTCCTACCTTAACGCAGCAGTATTATTCTCGTACATAGCACTAATCACTTTTATGTATTTGTCTGGTATACCATATAAGGATAATACCTTTGCTAAAAGGTCTTCTATCAACAGAATAGAACGCTTGTTCATAATCTATAAAACTGAGGACCAAAGGTGTTTGACAACTAAGGCACTTCTCAATTATTAACCTAAGAGTAAAAATTTAATCGATACATTCTCTACCTTTTCTAAAACTGCACTGTTCTTCTCTTAAAAATTTGTCTACAGCATCTCTCAGTCTATAAAGTATGATATTACTCAGTGATTTTCTACCTACAGAGACCAGACTAGTGCATCTATAATTACAGCACTCATTCTTATCACCTTTCTTATACAGTGGCTTAATTAAGGTTTTCCTAAAATCGTTAGGTGCCTCCCCTTTAAAAAAAAAAATCATATTCATAATCTTCAATAACTTATTTCTAACCTTGGAGCCACCATATTTAAGAAACTTATTTACCGCACTATCAACACCTGTAGCCTTATTTTTTTTCAATCCTTTTATTACTGTCGCTAATTCTCCCTCAAAAAACAAATCTTGCTTCACATCCAAGGTATCACAAACTTTCTCATTTTCCGCTATATCTTCTCCTGGAACTGTGTCTCGGTTTAGCACATTCTCAAAATGTTTCGCCCATCTCTTTTTAACTCTTTCCTTATCACTAATTGTGGTCCCGTTCCTATCTTTAACTGGGACAAGTCTGAATTGACTACTACCTCTCAATTTTTTAAAATACCTGTACAATATTTTACTATCATGGCGTCTAGCTGCATTTTCCAGATCCTCGGCAAATTTATCCATGGCCTCCGCTTCACTTCACTTTCTTTACATTCCTTTTGTTTTCTTGTGATCTGTCGCTCAGATAATTTTTGTACAAACCTCCCTGTTAAACGTAAAGCTTTTTTACTAATATTTCTAGCGGCAGTCTTGACTTTTTTCCCTCACAAGCTGTTCTTGGTTTTGTGCCTTATTTTGCTGGCGTCGAATATTATCGTAATATTTCTTTTGTTCTTCACTTTTATTTTTGACTCGGTCTGATTTTTGCTGTTGCTTGTCTTCTAACAGCACCATTTTTTGTTTTTCACTCCATTTTTGACACGTTCTGATAATCGCTTTCTCGTGATCGTCTGTAATACTCACTGCCGCTTATCTTTTAACTGCATATTTCCTAGTTCTCCCTGTGTTTTATCTTTTAGTCTTATGATAGTTCAGGTGATTCGACAAAATCATCATTTGCAACAACTGAAAATTTTCGTCTTTTGGGTCTTTCTACAGGCATCATATAACTGGTTGTGTTGAATTATGTAAGCTTGCTTGTCAATTGTATCAGATTAACGACGCTTCTTGACTACTAAGGTCCCTGCGTCGGCCCTGCAGTGTATTCCTGCAGCATGATTCGATTTCTGGGTCCCGTATTACCAAGCTAATGTCAAACCCACTGCGCCACCACAGGACTTTGCTTGTCTTTACTCTGTCGTATCTCTTTTTTTATATTATAAGCGGATTTAACCTAGTAATAAAAATAAGACTTCTTGTAAAATTTTCAGGTATTTCTCTTGTTTCAGTTAAAATTATACTTTTTGAAGAGACACCATAAATATATTTGCTGTTTACATAATAGCTTTAGAGATTCGGAACAGAAAGCTAAGATAAAATAACATTGATTTAAAAACAAAAATTCAACATAATTTTAAGTTCAATTCAAAATTATGTTGATACATGACGTCATCGCAATACTGATGTATACAGTCTTTGCTCTTCATCTTCATTTTTGACACGTTTTGATACTTGCTGTTGCATATCTTCTAACCATATTGTTTCAGGTATTTTTCCAGTTTGAATTAAAACATCCAAATTTTTGCTCTGATACCATAAATATTTTGCAGTTTACATGATAACTTTTTCGTAAAAACTTGATTCTACTTTAAAAATTGTTGTAACATGAGTGCAGACATGAATATGACGTCACGGACATGAATCTTTTTTCGAAAATTAAGGCTCTTAAAGAATTTTGTCAAACTTCTGACCTATCTAGGTCGTTTTTTAGGCGAGAATATCTCAGGATGCCAATTTTTCCGAAAAATATTGAACCGTTTTCGAGAAACAGTATAAATGTACAATTATTGCTCGTTTATAAAAATAGTATATTCATATTTGTGAGTGTACTCCCAATGTGGATAGGTAGGCCTTCCCATAATATAAGGGAAAACTGACTTTAAATACGTTGTTTTTATGGAGTCTGATCTGAGAAACATTTATTGTTCCTCTTCCTCAATGGTCAATGTTATATTTATATTCATTTATGTTCTATGTTTATTTATTTGTGTGATGATCTTTTGCGTACACTCATCTTTAATTGCAAGGAATTAATGGACAATCTGACAGAAATAAAATATCTACCGGAACTGTATGCTCTAATATTCAGGAAGAACAATCCCCAACAGCTCCACCAAAGCCCAAGCGCCAATTTTCGAAAAGGCAGTTTGAGGACCAATATACCGGGCTAGAAAGAAAAATGGAAGAGCAAGAAAAGATCAATGCTCAACTTCAGCAGAAATTGGAGGAAAAAGATAAACAGCTTTTAGGTAAATTATTAATTCCTGTTATTTGCCATTGAAAATAGCTTTGTGGTTCCATTATTTATTTAATGATTTTGCAAGCTTGCTAATTTTTTTTTTGTAAAACCAGTTCAGTTAATGATATAGCTTCAATAAATGAGTATAGGATCAATGATTGGAGTCGATAATTTTTCTTTTTCTCTTGAAATGAGGTTACAGATTTGCAAGGAAAAAAAAAATATTTTGCAACCTCTGTTGTGAACAAATGGGTAGTCATAGCTGCCAGTTTTCGTAGAATAGATAATTCTTTCTTAGATTTTACAGCACTTCAGAAGATGGAGAAAGTCAGTGAACTCATACTCTCGTGATAGCCCGTTAATTTCAGGACTATCGGAAAGTTTATTGAATCTACCATAACATCCATTCCCCACAAGATTAGTCTCAATGTCCTTTCCACCCTGGGAAGTTTGCACCCTAAAAACGGACTTATTTTGTGTTTCAGTTGCACTCATGTTGAGGACATATCACTAGTAATGGTTCCATGGACTATGTCACTGTTTCTATAAAATAAGTTTCTGTTATAAGCGACATGCACATTCATAAGCTATTTCCACTTATAACCTTAATTGAGAAAAAATTTATATCTATGAAATCGAAATTTTAGTCCAGCAACCGACAAAGTTTTATTCTGTCGTCATCTATGCTGCTCTAAAGGTCCGTAAATTATGTATTTGAGGATGACAACCCCTCCCCCTACAGCCCAATGGGCAAGAGTTGTAAGTTATGCCCTGGGTGCATAGGGTTGATATAGAAAGGGTGATCGTACAAGCTTCGGAGGGAGCTCACTGGATTGCTAATCAGAAGTTTTATTACCCTTTTTGAGACTCAGAGTGATGGGAGGGTTGATACCCCATACCCCTACACACCTCGTATTTTCCCGAAGTGCATCTGATAGAAATTTTGAGATGACCACTTTTTGTCGTAGGAACTTTGAAAAGGGCTCATTCGATTGGATATAGAAAAGGCGAAAGTGATTAGACGGCACCTAGCACCCCTCCCACGCCCACCAAATTCCCAAACACATCCAATCAAAATTTTTAGATAACCAATCTGTTCAACGTAGTCGAAAGGTCCAGAAATTGTATCTTTAAGGATGAAAATCCTCCGCCCCTCCCACAGCTCTCATGGCAAGGGTTTTAAGTTATCTCTGGGAGCATATAAGGTTTTTATAGAAAAGGTCGTCGTATATACTTCGGAAGGGCTCACTGGATTGGTAATCAGAAGTTCTAGTGTACTTTTTAAGATTCAAAGTGATCGGAGGGCAGATATCCTCCTCCCTCCGACACATTGTATTTTCCCAAAATGTATCTGGTAGAAATTTTAGATGGTCTTTGTTGTCGTATAAGCTTCAAAAAAGGCATATTTTTCAGAGTGATCAGAGGATGGATACCCCCCTCCACCACACACCCCGTATTTTCTTTAAATGCAACTTATAAAAATTTTAAGATGATTAGAAGAAACTTTGAAAAAGGTACATTCTATTTGAAATTAAAGGGGCTAGTGCCCCTTTTGATAGTCAAAAGGGATTGGGGAACTGACCCCCCTCGCTCGTCCACCATTTTCCCAAACACATTCAATCAAATTTTGAGATAGCCGTTTTGTTCAACGTGCTTAAAAGGTCCAGAAATTATGTCTTTGAGGATACAACCCCCCACCTTCCCCGGGGCAAGGGCTGTAAGTTTTGCCCTGGGGGCAAATAAGTTTTTTTTATAGAAAAGGTGGTCATATATACTTCGGAGGGGCTCAGTGAATCGGTAATCAGAGGCTCTAGTGCCCTTTTTCAGATTCAAAGTGATTGGAGCGCGGATATCTCTCCCCCACTCCTTTTATTTTCCCCAAATGCATCTGATAGAAATTTTGAGATCGCCATTTCTTGTCGTAAAAACTTCAAAAAGGCTCAGTCTATTGGAAACTGAAAGGGCTATTTTCTGGAAACTGAAAGGGCAATCGTCTAAAATGATTAGAGGGCAACAAGCCCCCCACCCCCATCAATTCCCGAAACACATCTAATCAAAATTCTCGGATAGCCATTTTTTCAGCGTTGTTGATAAGTCTGGAAGTTTTGTCTTCGAGGACGAAATCCCCACTCCCCCAGAGCACTCAGCGCAAGAGTTATAAGCTGTGCCCTGAGGGCATATAAGGTTTTTGAGGAAATGGTGGTCAATGGTTTTTGAGGAAATGTTGGAAATTACTAAAAATGCTCTAGGGTAAATACTGAGGTATTAGGAGGAGGTGAACCCCTTACATGCGTAATATTTTGTCTTCGTTTCAATTTTTAATGCTACTCCTTACTTTCAGTTGAAAAAAACTTTTGCATATTTATTTTTTCATTGTTTTTTTAAAATAATGCTAGAAAATGCTGCGCCCCCTTTATGGAAATCTTCTTCCCCCATGACAAATTCCTCCATGGAAAGTATCCCCCACATAAACCCCTCTTCTCAACTCCCCTCCCAACCAATAAATCTCCCTGAAAACGTCTGTACACTCCCCAAAAACCATTACTATATCCAAACACTGGTCAAAATTTGTAACTTGCAGCCCCTCCCACGGGGACTGTTGGGGAGTAAGTCGTCCCCAAAGACATAGTTATAAGGTTTTTCGACTATGTTGAATAAAATGGCTATCTCAGAATTTTGATCCGACTTTGGGAAAACAGTGAGCGTGGGAGGGGGCCTAGGTGCCCTCCAATTTTTTCGGTCACTTGAAAAGGGCTCTAGAACTTTTCATTTCTGTTCGAATGAGACCTCTCGCAAAATTCTAGGACCACTGGGTCGATACGATCACCCCTGGAAAAAAAAAACAACAAACAAACAAATAAACACGCATCCGTGATTTGTCTTCTGGCAAAAAATACAAAATTCCACATTTTTGTAGATAGGAGCTTTGAACATGTACAGTAGGGTTCTCTGATACGCTGAATATGATGGTGTGATTTTCGTTAAGATTCTATGACTTTTAGGGGGTGTTTCCCCCTATTTTCTAAAATAGGGCAAATTTTCTCAGGCTCGTAACTTCTTATTGGTAGGACTAAACTTGATGAAACTTATATATTTGAAATCAGCATTAAAATGCAATTCTTTTGATGTAACTATTGGTATCAAAATTCCGTTTTTTTTTTAGTTTTGGTTATTATTGAGCCGGGTCGCTCCTTACTACAGTTCGTTACCACGAACTGTTTGATTAGGAAACTCGAATATAGAATATTTATTTAAAGAATTTTCTCCAGTCAAATACTGCCAAGTTAAAATTAAAAAGAAAAGAAAAAATATTGCATAAATATATCGCACAAGCTGTGGATTTATAAGTTCCAAAACTGATTTCAAATCTACGCAAAAATCCAGTAGGCTATATACAGAAAAAAATTCTCGACCACGTTAACAACTTTCATTCAAAGTCAATAGGTGTGAAGATTGATATATTTTTAGAATGATCGAGAGTTGTAATATACACTCGATTTGTCCATAATGAACGTAACAAGAGATATGTAAGTTTTTGTGTTTCAAAAATATAGAAATCTAACTTGTTTTTAAACGTCTTGATGCAACAAAATAAAAAAGAGAATTGTATTAGAAAAGAAAATAAACTGTTTTAAACGTCAAGCTTAAATATTTTATTATAAACACGGCTGACTATTCGATTTTGAGCTGGTTTGATTACTTCAAACTTGTAAAACCTAGTTTTAGATTAAGTATACAAATTGTTTCAATAATTTTAATTAAAATTGTAGGATTTTTCAGGTTGATAGCGAAAAGGTCATAACTGACACCCTAAGTCGAAATTGAGATACGAATCGCTATTTAGAATTAATTTTTTACGAACTTTCTAGTGGTGTAGTTTGTTTTGTCGTAGGATGCCTCTCAGCTGAACATAGCAACAATATGACTTTATCGCAAGTTCGTGTCGCTCCCTTTTGTGAAAGCGAAATTTGTCGTCAACTAACCGTAGGATTGACCTGGGGACATATGTCGTAAATTTATACTTGCTATCACATACCTTTGTTTCTTCGTAGTTTGTTCTCCCCTTTGCTGTTTATTGCGTAGTGTGGTCTGAAAAAGTTACAGATCTTGGGGTGACCGAACAAGTCAGTAGTATAGTTTTGATTGTTGAAAGGATTCTGTCTACCTATCCCGCCGCATCTAAGGTTATTATTTGGTCAAATAGAACATAGAACAGAAATTCAACCATGAGCTTCGCTATGCAGGACGAACTTCAGAAGTACCCTAGGCTGTTCAAATTAGCAATGGAAAAGTGTGAGCCAGGTCACTCGATCAACAGGAAGTAATTACAAGTTCATGGTTGTATTGAAACAAGTCTCAGGTATTCTGAGGTATCAGGACTTTATTGACTGTACAGAGTATTTCTATTCACCACTGGACTCGTGGTGGACTACTTGGTGAGCCAAAGTTAGCAGAAAGCATCCGCATATCGTTATCCAAATGAAAAAACTATTTGATTTCTAGCAGGCCTCCATGAGCAACACATACGTTTATGTTCTATGTTCCAAATTGAATAAGTGCAGTTTATCGAAGCACACTCTAAAAGAGTCGGTCATAAAGTTTCGTTTTTGGAGAATCAGTGACTGAAATAACCATTGCTGTAGAGGCTAAACTGAAAGGGAGGAAGGACACTTCTTCCGCAGAAGTAGTTGAGTTTCATATGGTCTCAAAGCCGTTGGATCGTAAACCTTTTATTCCTATTAAAAAATCAAGATGTGTAGTCTATCTACAGGTTATGTCTCCTCTAAATGTGGCATACTAAAAGTGCGTTTTTGCTAGCATCGGCCAAGACAACGACCGCCCAAACGCTGCAGTACAGACAGCTTGTCTAGAAGAAGACCCCGCCTCCACCGAAAAACCAAACACGGGGAAAAGCAATCAGTAAAGACCAAATCAGTTACCTTACTTTGTTGTTTTGCCATGTACTCAAAATTTCTGAAGTTTGTTTACAATCATTCTAAATGAATGTTGAGCTAAAATGATCAAAGTAGCACAAAAAAGTAGAAACGTTGCGATAGAGCCCTACGATGAATCTTGACTATTCCTCAGAAAACCTTGTAAAAAAAATTCTTGTAACACAGTGGAAAGAGAATTTAAATGCTACGCTGCACAATTTGTCGTAACTACCTTAGCAGCAGAAATGTCATACTCGTTTTTCACTTAACCCTTTGACCTGGTTAATTTTACTAAACAAGTCAATTTTACTCAACAGGACCGAAATTCTACTACCAAATCTCCCGGACAACGGCTTTAAAATAGCTTGTATTTTTCTCGAAATTCTGAAAATTTCAGATGCAACCTTTTTGTCATCAACCAGCGTTTATTTTTGTTCTTTTGAAGCTATATAGCCACAAATATTACCATTTATTGATGCAACTAAAATTAAATGGCTTTTATGCTTCAATGACCTTGCATTGATAAATCGGATTTTTATTTCTTTTCTTCCTTTTTTTACTTTCAAACAGCGTGGGCAAAATCCAAATGATGTTTTTTTTTCTTCTGATCTGGTAACAGAATCACTGTGTGCAAGAAGTCAAGGTGCAAATAAGTACGGATCTTGGAAGGGATGCCTATCTGATGAATTTCCACGGGTGTCAGAAACACGCAAAAAAAAACGCGTTTTCAGGCCACAATTATATAAGAAATTCCTAAATCAAAAACATGTGTTGTTGCGTCTATATGTATTATCCGAATATCTATTTCTTATGGAACAGTGACACAAGATAGTCTAGTTTCTTATTGCAATTTGGAACATGCTTATTGATTTTTTACAACAATAGTTTGCATGAAGCTTATGCGTGGTATGAAATCGAGAAAGACCAATTAATTGACAGCTAATCTGTTTTGAATTACCCTTGAAGACTACTTTTACTGTTATCCCCTCTCCTCTCCCCCTTTTCACCATGTTCTTTGTTTACAAAGCTTTGATGTCTGACAGAATTCAGGAAGGGATCATATTTATGATGTTTATCGAAATTCAGTTCCTTGTTCCTTTTCATTCCCATCACTCTGCCCTCTTTTTTGTGTTGCTTTTCTACTTTTCTCCTCCTAAACGTAAATAGACTCCCGCACATTAGTTTTAAAAACTTTTGCACAAGAATGAAGAATCTTTCAATGAGTTTCATGTTTCTTGTTTTCGCGACTTTAATTTGCCGTCAAATTGTGTAACGTTAATGCGAAGATGATGTTTACCACAATAGTGCTACTTAATATGAAAATATAACTTTATTATATAAAAGGAAAACGAAAGAACGTAACAAATAACAAGAATCAACTGCAGTTTAAATATACAAGCGTATTGCCTCTATTTATATCTTGCTGGGCTGACATAATTCCCTCCGACTGGCTTATAACCAACATTTGCAGTGTAACCCTCACTTGGAGTAACCTTATAAATAACTGTTTGAAGGCGTCCATCGGGAAGGAGGACGCGATACTCACCATTTGTAATTCCATACTCGTCACTGTTTTGGGCGTGCCCGTAATCGTTACCGTAGTCATCTTTTACCGTCCATGCAAATCTATAGGGCATAAAACCGGTTTGGATGCTCCCCGTTGTACCCGAATATATGTTTTGTGATCCTGCGGGAAGAGATGCAGGAACTGATTGGGTTGGCTGAATTGGACGAGGAAACCCGTTCGGTGGGCTAACAATATTGCTCTGGGACTGGAAGCTTCCTAATTTTTGTTTTTGTAGTTGATTATTTTCATAGGAAGGATTTGACTGAATGGGTGGTAGGGGCTGTTCTACTACTGGTTGTGAGGATTGTTGACTTTGAGCAAAATTTTCTGAAAATTGTGTTCCACTGCTAATGCCCTTATTGTTTTCATACTGTCCTTGATTTTGAATAAAGAGACCCGCTTGTTGATTTTGATCGGCGAAGTTAGGCTGTATAGGCGGTAGAGGTTGTTCTATTTCCGGAAGAGAGGATTGTTGAAATTCACTCTGAAAACTTTGTTGGGAGAACTGGGCTCCACTACTAGCGCTGTTAGTATTCTGATATTGTCGTTGGTCTTGAGCAGAGAATCCTGATTGCTGGTTTTGATAGGAGAGATTTGGTCTTATAGGTTGTAAAGGCTGCTCTTTCGCTGGAAATGATGGTAATTGATTTTGACTTGGTAAGACTTGTTGGGGAGATTGAAAGCCACTAGTAAAACCCTCATCTTTTTTCATATTGTCTTACATCTTCTAGCTCAAATCCTGAACCAACTGTACTGCCTTGATCTCCATACTTTCCTGCATTTTCAGACTGACCATTCGAAAATGTTTGGTCAGATAGACTGGAAAAGCCACTACCGCCGTTGTTCACTTGCGTGTTTTCTTGAACTTCTTCGAAAAATTGTTCTTGTCCCTCACTTCCTTGAGCTGATTCTACTTGTTTCTTATACCCGGCATTAGAATTTTCCTTTTGCTCGAACTGTGTCTGTTTCACAAAATCTTGCTGGTTCCCAGATTTAAAACCAAAATTTTCAGTAGTTTTGCTTTGGTAGTCTGATTGAGAACCGAACTGATTTACTTGTGAATTAAATTCTTTATTATTCTGAAAGCTTGACTGCGAATTGACCTGATTAATTGCGGATGATATTGCTGCAGTATTTACATTGCCGTATGCGTTTTCAGGTGCTGATATAACTTTTGTGTTTAGGCTTTTAGCTGGGACACCATTGTTATAAGAAGCTGATTGGGGAGAAAACTGTGATCCACCCACGATTGATGCTTGGTTTCCTTTATACCCTGGTTCGGTTGGTCCAAAAGATTGAGGTGGCTGCTCTAGGGGTGATGGTATCGGCTGTTGGAAATTTGCCTCAGTACCACTCCCAGAAATCAACTTTTGCCGATAATTCTGCTGAACCGCATTATTTTGGAAGCCTCCCCCGTTTCTTATGGCTCCCCCTGCTGATCCTTTGTATTCATTGGACTGATCAAAGCCATTACTTGTGAATGGAACAGGAGTTGTAACCTCGATGAGACTAGCAGTTGTGGAATATTGGAAAGGGCTTGTTACTCCATTTATTGACACTTTCGATGATGGGGTTTCATAGCTGATTTTCACCGGTGCTGGGGTTGGTCTCGCATATATGACTTGTCCTGCTGTTGGTGGAGGAATGAGGGCTTGGGGATTGGAAGGAATTTCTTTGGGGTAACCTTGTTTTATGTTCTGGCCAGATGAAAAAGCTTGGACATTCTGTGACTTGAATGCACCTTTAGTCACTCCTGACTGCGTCCCACTATAAGAAGATTTACCGAACTTTAAAGACTGGTCCACTGGAGCTGGAATTTGACCTTGCACCGGAGATAGCCCATTATATTGTGCTTTTATACCTTTTGCTCTTGTTGCCTGTTGTGGCACAATAGATGTTTGGAAATTTTGGCTGACTGGCTTCAGAGGGGAGAATGACGGTTGTGAAATTTGTGACACGGTTTTCACTGTATTGTAAGAAGTTTTTTGTCCTCCTTGACTACCTTGAATTGAATTACTAACATATTGGGCAGTGCCTCCATTTCCTTTGACTGAACTATATGGCTTTGCTACGGGTGGTGAATTCTGTACTGGCAAATTAGCCACGGGTATTATACTGTTCGGACGTGGGTTTATATTTTGTTGCTTCACAATCTTTGACTGATATGATGTTTGTTGAAAAAAAGATGTAGGAGCTTTTGGTAACTCCTGTTGTGCCTTTCCTGGGAAATTTGGTAGTGGTTGCTGAGGAAATGGAGCCTTGGCAGCGTTTGGGATCGGGCTCGGTTTATAATAAGTATTTGATTTGGAATTGGACTTTGTTGCTTTGTAGTTGAAAATTACTGGTCGTATTCCCCCTGCTTGTGACCCAGCAGGCAGCTGACTTTGACTGTAGGACGGGCTTGCAATTTGCACCAAGGGTGGATTCACTGGGATTGAATATTGTGAGCATGACAAGGCAATCAGTGAGGACAGTAGAATCAGCACCTGGAAGAAAAATTATGCTTGTAGTCTTGTTGAATAATCTGCACGGGCCAGTGGTGTTTCATACTTCAGTCCTCATTAAAAAAATAATAATTGGTATTGAATCAATAAACTGTTATTTACATTACCAGCACATTACGGCTGTGGGAAAAAGGCTTTATGCGGGATTTTGTCAAACTGAAACTCGTAACCTACAACGTTCAACCTTGTCACGCTTTATCGGTAGGTTCAATCTGTTTTCGCTTATCTTGAAAGGTTTTAAAAATATTTAGGCAAATATCTTTTTCTGAAATGAGCATTTCGTAGTTTTGGGAAGTTGTCCCTTTGATTACGTTTCTGAATTAAATTATGCTTGATTTAATTATTTCTTTACCAGGAAAAATTTATTTTGATTTCTTTATAAAAGAAGATTATTTAAACTGGAATTTTAAATTCCTCCTTATATTTGACGACAATTTCAATTTTTCATCCGTTTTAATGCCCTCATACTTAATGGCATTTAATAGCCTAATCAATCCTTAACGAAGCTATTGAAATCAGAATTTATCCATTACATTAAATTGAAAAAAAATTAAAGCAATAGACAAACCTTGACAGGCTTGGAGAAAATATAAACAGAATGATTGTAACATAATTGCTGAAATGAAGATCAAACAGCTTTTGATAATCAAATGTAAAGTAAGAGTGACGTGTGGCAACTGAAACCAGATCAAACAAAATTACAACAAATAATTAAGTTAAACTTAAAATGAACAAAAAACAATCACAAAAGGAGTAGGGCTAACACCTCTTTTTCCTTGTAAAGATCAGAACGTCATTTGTGTCCTACTGAAAACAAAATACATTTTAAACTTTTTTCTCTTTTATAAAATCGATAAATATAAAATTGCTGAGGTTTTTAGGAATGAATACCAATACAAATTAAACTGATGATTAATTATTTTATTTGTTTTTCTTTTATTTTTTGTTTGACAGTATGACAAATAAAAACTATCAGCTCGAAATAAACATTGTTTTCAGTAAGTGCAAATGGCGTTCTGGTCTTTTCAAGGCATGTCGGGTGCAACTACTGTCAGTAGAACGCAATTGACTTTCTGGTCTTTACGAGACCTGGGGTTCTTTTAATGATATTTTCTGTTCCTTTTAAGCTTAACTTGATTATCTATTGTAATTTTTGCTCGTTTTGGGTTTCCCTTATTTATGAATGAATGTGCACACTCAAAAGTAAGGATTTACACTTGAATGTGTAAAAGTAGTGGTGGTAGTAGTAGCAGTAGTGGTAGTTATAACTGAGTTTAGACTCAGAAATAGCGCTATATCTCACACATGTGTTTTTTCATATTGGTATCATCATATGAAAAATATGTCCATAGGAATTCAGAGGAGGACTCATTCCATTGCAAAATTAAAAAAAAATTGTTTTTTGTTGTTATTTTCCGAGGACTTATACTGATTGAAGGGTAACCTACTATTCATTAAACACACTGGACGTCCATGGTAACATATAACGAAGGATCTATGCTTACAGATCCAAATCAAAAGGTCCACAAATAGACTTTGAGGGGGAAGAGGAGGGTTCACGATAAGTTTCAAAGGAGAGCGCCCCTATTTCGGGAATTTGTTTTGTCATGCCTACCATTACCATTACCTAGCGAACATTACTGCAATGATATAATATAGAAACGCGTCAATTAAGAAATAAACAGAAATTAAATAAAAAAAGCGAATGTTTTCTTGAAAAGCAAAGTGAAACGAGCAGAAATTGCCACGTATAAGGGATCAAACCTACATTAAGCAAGAATCACTAAGAAAGAGGAAATTAACTTTAGGCCTGTTTTATTAAGAAAGCTTCATTCCTGCTGAACTATTGCAGCAAGTTCTTATAATTCCCTAACATAGTTGGATAGTGAAGGGGTCATTCTTTGATAAAGCAAGAAAACTTTGCCTGTTTTTTTTTTTTTTAAAAGTAAACTAAGTTAACGTCATTCATTAGCAAAACTTATAAAGGGAGGAATGAGCTGGAGTGAGCCTCTCTTAATAAACATGCCCTTATAACGAACTAAAATTAAAATGAACCTTAAATAAAACTATAACCAGCATGAATTATCATAAAAACGGCACTGTTGCCGCCATTCAACCTGTCTCCCCGAAAGACTGGATTGTCGCTGTGGCTTTATTAAAAACATAATATATCTCCTAATAATTGTTTACTTTTTCATTATTTCCTAAATAAGTGATAGTATTCAAACTTCCAGGAATTCTTTTATTCTATATCAATATTAGTAAAAAACAGTTTTTTAGTCTAATTGCTAATTCGTTTCCACGAATGGTTTCTTTCTTTTAAACTTTTTCTTCCTTTCAAAAATATTGGCAAAAATAGCAAATTAATTGGAATTAACCCGCTATTTAAGTTATCAATTTATGCTATCTATTTAGTTTTCATTAAGAAACAAATGTCTCTTTAATGATCTTTTAATAAGGGAAGGGGGGGGGGTGAGAGGCGAAAACATTAACGCATTTTTAGTTTTCTGTGGTCCAGGTAATCAGATATACCACAACAATTGTAACTGAACCTCTCTAAAGTAACGTTTTTAAACACTGGCTTATTACTAAACTTCCCGTTCGGTTTTTTTGGTGGCAATCAGACGTGTTAATCACAGAAAAAAAAAGTAAAAAAGAAAGCGATGATTCAATTGAAAGATTAAGCAGCCTATCTTATTCTGTATATAAAAGAAAATAAAATCTAAAATACAAACGGGTCTTGCTTTTGGGAAACATGAGAATTTTTATGGTTTAATTTTTTTTTAATTTCGTATTATTCACATTTCTCATTAATATGCTCAATTTCGATAATCTGAGTAAATTAATTTAATTATTGCTACCATGGATTAACTAATTGCCGGTATGGGCCATACCAGGAGGGACTAGGCACTTCTCGACTGTGATCCTTCACCCCCAAAAATCGAAATTTTGCGACTTCTTCTCTACTTTCATATGTTCAATGAGGCCTCAGATCCTGATAGTGTGGTAAATAAGTTTTTTTTTTAATATAGTGGTTGCAAAATTAACAATAAATTAGTGAAGATTTTGAATATATTTTTCAAAGGGAACTACCTAGTGACATTGGGAAAACTTTTAATTAAACCTTCCAATAAGAAATTTAATAATAGTGAGTGTGGTAATTATAGTGGCATTAGCATGGTCTCTGTAGGAAGCACATTACTTGGTATGATGATACTTTTTAGACTAGAGACGTTGTAGGTAAAGGTTTAATGAAGGGTAGAGGATGTGTCGACCAAATTTTCATTCTTGGATGAATAATTGAGAAGAGACTGAATCATCATACTCCTTTAATCGTTAATTTTATAGATTATGAGCAAGCGTTTGGTTCAACTGATAGAAGAGCTTTAGCGAAGGTCTTATCTTTTTATGGTATCAGATAAATACATTAAAGTGATTAGTGCTATGTAAGAGAATAACATCGCTGCGGTTAAGGTAGGAAATAAGGTGAGTAGCTGGTTTCATATTGAATCAGGAGTTAAGCAAGGTTGCGTTTCATCCGTATTTATATGGACCATTTTGAAGGGCTTTGTCCTAAAGAACACAGCAAAGGCTATGGAAGAGCATGGGATCAAATGGGAAAGTAAAGCTGCCCGTTTTGACAGCTTGAGGTGTAAAAAAGGGCTCGAAAATCAATATTAAGAAGACGAAGTTGCTTAGACTGGGAATAATTCTGAAGAGACGATGTTGGGTAACGAGAAGATTGAGCTTACTTACTTAGATAGCTTCACTCACCTAGAAAGTATTATTAGTAAAGAAGGTGAATGCAGTGAAGATGTTAAAAGTAGAATAGCTAAGGCTCTGGGTGATTTTTCAGAGTTGAAAATAGTTAAAAAAAATAGGAAGATAACTTTGCGAACCAAAATCAGAATATTAGAAGCTGCAGTGATGGATCAAGTATGATTCTGAAACATGGGTGCTTCGAAAGACCGAGGAGGATATATACTGTGTTTACGGACTGTTTTGGGTACCACGAGTCTTGAATCTTTAAATGCTGTTTCAAATCTTCACCACTTCACAGCATTAGCAGACACGCGTGCATGGGCCGGTTTGCGTGTCCCCAGAGATTTCAAATGTTCCCAATTTGCCATATAATTTGCATGGTTCTGTATTTGTTTATTAATGGGTCACCACCCTCCCCCTCGGACATGCGCTTGAGCCTTTGTATCTGGATTTTTACTTTTCATATCCTATCATTAGTATATGTGGAGGTTACAAATCTTTAAGCCTTGATAAGAAAGGGAGACATTTTTATTTTTGTGTTTTCAATACACCGTTAGGAACTCGGATGACGCTCAGGAGGAATCAAGGTTAATAACTTTTTTTTCTGACTATGCAGACAGGCTAGAATATCAGTGTGGGCATTGCTCATTATTTAATATGGTTAGTTGAGTGTTCTTTTTTTGTTTTGTTTTCTTTTTTTACACAAAGAATTCCAGTCCTGCAATCAAAGAGAATTGCCTTTATTCTAATGCGAATTTATAATAAACTCGTGTCATAAAAATTCGTCATGTTTGCAAATAATTTTCTAATTTAAACTTAATTTTAGTTACACATTAAGGAACTAGTTTAAAACAGGACTACTAAAGAGAAAAACAAGAGGCTTTGTAATTAAATTTTCACAAAAAAAAGCGGCACTAAAATCTTCGATTGGACAGTAGAAATAGCAAAATTTTGATTGAAATATTTTATGATTTAAGTTCGTTTTAAAAAGATTGCCAGTTCTATGGTAATTCTGTTTAATTTTGTTGAAAATTTGTCAACTATATATTATAATTCAAAATTATCAATATTGAATATATTAAATAATTATTTGGTGCATTTTCTCTTTTCTTTTTGTCCCATCCTAATAACTTTTGGCGATTTGGGAAATGCGAGAATTCGTACAATTAGTAAAAGAAAAGGTACTTATCTGTTAGCCATTAGTCTACACACTGGAGAATTTGGATCTATAAAATCAGACGATAACAGGTTTATTGCTGTTTGTATACTGAGACCATTAGCTTCGGTCCAGTGGAAAAATTCATTGTAGCTATGTTTTAACAAATATTTAGTTGGTATTTCGGTTAGGTTACATTTTGCAAGCAGTCCCGCTATACTTAACCCCCAACCCCCCTAATGTGCAAATATACAGTCTAAATTATTTATAACCTATGTATCTCCCAAGTGTCTCAGTTGTTTCAACCCTGTACTTGTAGATCCAAATTCTCGACTGTGTACTGGCTAAAAGATAAGTACCTAAGAAAGAATATAGAAGCTTTGACTATTTGAATAATTATTTTCCTAGAATTTCGTAAGATTTTGCGATTAGTGATGTTAGCATTTTTCAGGGTTGGGGGAAAAGGTCAAAGGTACCTATGTGGATAAAAAATTTCGGATTAGGAGAACAGCCTCTTTTCGCAAGAACCCTCCCTTCTTATTATGGCTCTAAGTGAATTTTCTTGCCAATGTAAATTTATTCGGTAGTTTATGTGGTCTTTTCATTGCAAAGTCTTGATTTTTCATTTTTATTTTCATTTATGTCTAAAACTAAGGCTGTTTTTCTTCCCTGTAATGAACTCATAAATGCTAACCTTCATTTGACTAAACTCTCTTCTTACTTTTCCTTACTGACTGTCACTTTAAGACTGATATGTGTATTACATTCGCATCCATTTATACTGACCGCGCCCACGTTGCAAAAATATTTTTCTTTTTTAATTTTTCAAGTTCATCTTCAAACTTAATACTGGAATCCAGAGGTACCTGGACGCTCCAGTCACGCGAGAAAGGGCGGTGGACGATGTATAACAGGTCCTTGATTTTTATTTCTACCCGGGAAAAAACAAAACTATCCTTATTAAAAATGATTGGTCATGATATGCCAATTGCGCTCGTAATTTGGATTTACACGCTGCTTCGTTAAGCGGAACGCCAAAATATTCTGACCATACAGTAATATAGGATATTAAAAGCGTGATGAATAATCATTACTTGCGCTGCAAGTCTGAAGCGAATTAAAGCCCAAATAGAAGAAAAGTTGCAAAGTCATAGATTAAAAACTATTAGTATCCATCAAGGTAGAATTTTCATACTGTTTTTATTAATTTCCGGTGACTGCTCCCATCTACTTAAGTGCCCTTTTGTTTGCGTATATTTTATATATCATAGTTCTATTCTTTCGAAAATAAAAATTTGCTTTCAGGAATGTCAGTGATATAGTCTTTCCAGGTGCCTTAATATTTACGCAGGGCAAAGAAACTTACTCTTTTATTCTTGTTGTACATTCAAGCCGCATCCAAGCTCATCATAAATACAAGAATTACCAACATTCCCTTCCAATCCTAGGCCTACTTAGGGAACGCTTGGTTTTGGCGTAGAATTATTCTTGAAAATAGGTTGTTTTAATATCACTTACAAAGAAATTCTAGCTTTATTTCTGTAACAATGTAGACTAACTATATCAATTAACCAGTTTTTTTCATTTCTTTCTTTTTCATCGACGGTATGCTCAGGCCTGAATTTACATATAGACCCACTGGGCCCGGGACTAGTGGTGCATACTGCAAGGGATTGCAATAAAATATGACTTAGTAATTTTTTTTCTTAACAAAAACATGATTTTTGTTGAATGACAGGATTTTTCGTCAAAGTCCCAGGTGCACTTCGCTGTAGCGCTGCTTATTCACAGAAAATTGACTTTAAAACAACACAGGAATTCTGTGGCCACTTATAAACTGTCAGGTGACATAAATGACAGGTGAGAGTTCGGTATCACCTCTCTCTTTCAGTACTTTGGGCTTATCAGTTGTGTTCTATTCAATGCTTCCCCTATCACCGAATGTCAGTGGTGCTAGTGGTTTTTAATCCCTGTCTTCTAATGTTAAATCGCCAAAGATCCGACTCGTACGAGTTTTCCATTCTCTTTGTCCTGAATTAAATAAAAAAAAACTAATTTTTTTAGCTGAAAGTAAGGAGCGACATTAAAACTTAAAACGAACAGAAATTACTCCGTATATGAAATGGGTTGTCCCCTCTGCAATCCCTCGCTCTTTACGCTAAAGCTTTTAATTGTTTTAAAAAGTAGAATTGTGGCAAAGAGTCAAACTTTAGCCTAAAGAGCGAGGGATTGCGGAGGGGACAACCCATTTCATATACAGAGTAATTCTGTTCGTTTTAAGTTTTAATGTCGCTCCTTACTTTCAGCTAAAAAAATTAGTTTTTTTTTTATTTAATTTCGGAACGTTTTTGAATTAATGCATGTTTGGTTTTGGCTCTCCGCACATAAATTATTAAAATTAAATTTGTATATTAATTCTTTTTTGGGCTAAATGGCTTTCTCTTAGTTTTGATCAGACGATTTTGAGAAATAAGGGGTGGAGATGGAGGCCTAGTTGCCCTCCAATTTTTCGGTTACTTAAAAAGGCAACTAAAACTTTTAATTTTTAACGAACATTTTTATTAGTAAAAAATATACGTAACTTAAGAATTAACTTACGTAACAAACTTTCATAATCTTATATTTTTATTATGTATACGAGGGGGTTTGTACCCTCGTTAATACCTCGCTCTTTACACTAAATCGTAAGTTTTGTCCCAATTCTTTAAGAATGACCCCTGAATCAGAAAGGCCGTAGAATAAATAGTTGAAATTACTAAAAATACTTTAGCATAAAGAGCGAGGTATTTATCTCCTCCTAAATACCTCGCTCTTTATGCTAAAGTATTTTTAGAACCCCTCATATGCGTAATAATCTCTGTTCGTTTTAAGTTTCAATGCTACTTCTTCCTTTCATTTGAAAAAACGTTTTCATGTTTATTTTTCATTGTTTTCTTATAGTAATGCTAGAAAATCCTGCGCCCTTTCCATTGAATTTTTCTTCCCTCATGACAGATTCCTCCAAGGAAAGATCCTCCAACATAGCCCCCTCCCCTCAACCCCACCCCCAAACAAAATAAAATCCGCCTGAAAACGTCTGTACGCTTCCCAATAACCATTACTATATGTAAACACTGGTCAAAGTTTGCAACTTGCAGCCCCTCCCCCAGGGATTGTGGGGGAGTAAGTCATCCCCAAAGACACAGTTATTATGGTTTTCGACTATGCTGAACAAAATGGCTATCTCAAAATTTTGATCCGTTGACTTTGGTAAAAAAAATGAGTGTGGGAGGGGGCCTAGATGCCCTCCAATTTTTTGGTCGCTTAAAAAGGGCACTAGAACTTTTCATTTCCGTAAGAATGAGCCCTCTTGCGACATTCTAGGACCACTTGGTCGATACGATGACCCCTGGGAAAAAAAAAAAAAAAACAAAGAACAAACAAATAAACACGCACCCGTGATTTGTCTTCTGGCAAAAAATACAAAATTCCACATTTTTGTAGATAGGAGCTTGAAACTTCTACAATAGGGTTCTCTGATACGGTGAATCTGATGGTGTCATTTTCGTTAAGATTATAAGACTTTTAGGGGGTGTTTCCTCCTATTTTTTAAACAAGGCAAATTTTCTCAGGCTCGTAAGTTTTGATGGGTAAGACTAAACTTGATGAAACTTATATATTTAAAATCAGCATTAAAATGCGATTCTTTTGATGTAGCTATTGATATCAAAATTCAATTTTTTAGAGTTTTGGTTACTATTGAGCCGGGTCGCTCCTTACTACAGTTCGTTACCACGAACTGTTTGACTATTTTAACTTGAGTGGGTTTTGAAAGCACCTCATACGGCCGAATCGGTTGCTTAAAGTAGTAGAAAATCATCAAATAAGAAAAACGTCAGGATGTTCTTCTTGACTCCAAGAAGTTACGGTGTCACATCGGTTCAAGATTTTGTAATGATTTTTCACCAAAAACCTGCCACTTTGTTTCATACCCATAACACCCTGACTTGAAATAGAAGAATTTTCAAAATTAGGCAAATGGTCAAAGCACTTTTATTACTTTTGAGCGCACCTGTAATACCCTGAATGGCCCTTTACGAAGATTTAGAAAGATTATCAAACAGTTCGTGGTAACGAACTGTAGTAAGGAGCGACCCGGCTCAATAGTAACCAAAACTCTAAAAAATTGAATTTTGATATCAATAGCTACATCAAAAGAATCGCATTTTAATGCTGATTTTAAATATGTAAGTTTCATCTAGTTTAGTCTTACCCATCAAAAGTTACGAGCCTGAGAAAATTTGCCTTGTTTACGAAAATACGGAGAAACACCCCCTAAAAGTCGTAGGATCTTAACGAAAATGACACCATCAGATTCAGCGTATCAGAGAACCCTACTATAGAAATTTCAAGCTCCTATCTACAAAAATGTGGAATTTTGTATTTTTTGTCAGAAGACAAATCACGGGTGTGTGTTTATTTGTTTTTTTTTTTTTTTTTTTTCTTTTCCCCAGGGGTCATCGTATCGACCAAGTGGTCCTAGAATGTCGCAAGAGGGCTCATTCTAACGGAAATGGAAAGTTCTAGTGCCCTTTTTAAGTGACCAAAAAAATTGGAGGGCATCTAGGCCCCCTCCCACGCTCATTTTTTTCCCAAAGTCAACGGATCAAAATTTTGAGATAGCCATTTTGTTCAGCATAGTCGAAAACCATAATAACTATGTCTTTGGGGATGACTTACTCCGCCACAATCCCTGGGGGAGGGGCTGCAAGTTACAAACTTTGACCAGTGTTTACATATAGTAATGGTTATTGGGAAGTTTACAGACGTTTTCAGGGGGATTTTATTTTGTTTGGGGGTGGGGCTGAGGAGAGGGGGCTATGTTGGAGGATCTTTCCTTGGAGGAATCTGTCATGGGGGAAGAGAAATTCAATGAAAAGGCCGCAGGGTTCTCTAGCATTACTATAAGAAAACAATGAAAAATAAACATGAAAACGTTTTTTCAAATGAAAGGAAGAAGTAGCATTGAAACTTAAAACGAACAGAGATGGAGGAGATAAATACCTTGCTCTTTATGCTAAAGTATTTTTAGTAACTTCAACTATTTATTCTACGGCCTTTCTGATTCAGGGGTCATTCTTAAAGAATTGGGACAAAACTTACGATTTAGTGTAAAGAGCGAGGTATTAACGAGGGTACAAACCCCCTCGTATACATAATAAAAATATAAGGTTATGAAAGTTTGTTACGTAAGTTAATTCTTAAGTTACGTGTATTTTTTACTAATAAAAACGTTCATTAAAAATTAAAAGTTCTAGTTGCCTTTTTAAGTAACCGAAAAATTGGAGGGCAACTAGGCCTCCTTCTCCGCCCCTTATTTCTCAAAATCGTCTGATGAAAACTAAGAGAAAGCCATTTAGCCAAAAAAAGAATTAATATACAAGTTTCATTTTAATAATTTATGTGCGGAGAGCCAAAACCAAACATGCATTAATTCAAAAACGTTCAGAAATTAAATAAAAAAAAACTAATTTTTTTAGCTGAAAGTAAGGAGCGACATTAAAACTTAAAACGAACAGAAATTACTCCGTATATGAAATGAGTTGTCCCCTCCGCAATCCCTCGCTCTTTACGCTAAAGCTTTAAATTGTTTCAAAAAGTAGAATTGTGGCAGAGTCAAACTTTAGCATAAAGAGCGAGGGTTTGCGGAGGGGACCACTCATTTCATATACGGAGTAATTTCTGTTCGTTTTAAGTTTTAATGTCGCTCCTTACTTTCAGCTAAAAAAATTAGTTTTTTTTTTATTTAATAATAAATTAGTAATGAAGAGAGAAGTGTATTCATTAGAAAAAACTCGGTATTTTCTGTATTGCTCGTAGTTGCAAAAACCTGCAAGACGACAGTTTGTACCAATAACTATGTATCAGGTGGAAATGGACGATTTTGATTTCTTTTTCTTTTTCTTTGATATACTATGTTGTACTAGGATAGTTGGATGAATCGGCTTTCCCGACAAGTATGCTACAAAATGACCAAGTAAAAAATAATAAATTATTAAGGAATAATTTACTAAGCTTAATCAAAAACTTAATCAAACTTTTTATTTAATTTCTGACCGTTTTTGAATTAATGCATGTTTGATTTTGGCTCTCCGCACATAAGTTATTAAAATGAAATTTGCATATTAATACTTTTTTTTGGCTAAATGGCTTTCTCTTAGTTTTGATCAGACGATTTTGAGAAATAAGGGGTGGGGAAGGAGGCCGAGTTGTCCTCCAATTTTTCGGCTACTTAAAAAGGCAACTAGAACTTTTAATTTTTAACGAACATTTTTATTAGTAAAAAATATACGTAACTTAAGAAGTAACTTACGTAACAAACTTTTATATTCTTATATACTTAATATGTATATGAGGGGGTTTGTCCCGTCGTTAATACCTCGCTCTTTACGCTAAATCTTCAGTTTTGTCCCAATTCTTTAAGAATGACCCCTGAATCAGAAAGGTCGTAGAATAAATAGTTGAAATTACTAAAAAATATTTTAGTATAAAATGCGAGGTATTGATCTCCTCCTAATTTGTCGTTGTGGGGGGATTACAAAAGGATTCTTTTCGTTTTTTATAAAGAAAAATTTAGAAAACGCATCAAAATTTGTTTACATTCATTTTTGTTACGTAATTACGAGCCGGACAAACATTTCTTTTTTTTGGGGGGGGGAGGGGTTCAAAATCCCTGACCCCCTCCCTCCTGGATACGGCCTTTTTGCAGCTGAAACAAAGAAACTAATTTTGCCAAGTTTGATTCTAAAATAGAAGTAGCATTAACTCTGAAGAAGAAAAAAATGCTATTCCAGATAGGGCGTCCCAGAAGATGTCTAAGTAATCTATTTTCTATTTTTTACCAAGGCTCTCTCTAATATGTCAGGAGGAAAATACCGCTCACTTATATAGATGCGGATGTGCCGGTCGTGGACACCCGAAAGCCAAATTACCCTTGAATTCTTCCCTTTGGTTGATTTCTTTCTGGATTTTATGCATTTTTTTTTCTGCTTAAAAGAATGTGTGGATTCTACTAATTAGGCTAACTGGGATATATCAGAAGCATGATTGACAAATTAATGTGTTTAAAAGTTACTGGAGTTATCATTTTTCTGCGTGCAAGCCTTGTTTTTTGGAAGGATTGCTACAAATAATTAGCTAAATCTCTATGAATGCAAAATAACTCTTCTTATTGTGCAGTAGCAAACTCTTATAATGGAAAACGAAAAAGAGCCCGCTTCAATTGTTTTTCATTTATGTGTGATCTAAAACTAGGGAAAAGTATTTACCCTGCTACATTGGAAAGTTATTGAAAAAATTATCCCATTTTTCGTGGATTTCAATTAAAGAAGATTATCGTGCTCCTTGAGTTTACTTCAGTAATCAGTATACATCCTGGTAACCAATAGTTAACATAATATAAAATAGTTGGACAAGTTTAGCCATTTACAATGTTTGAGTCATCTCTAGATAATCCAAATAGCTCTGGTGCCATCTCCCTCAAAATTTTCGTGATACACTTTCATCCGGTTATGAAATTGTTAGTTACTATCACTATGTTAAAATTTTTTTAATTATGTTATTTGTCCGAAAGCACCCAGAAATGTTGGTAATCTTAATTGAATAGCTTTTTGTGATTTCCTTACAGAAATATGTTTTAGAATAGAAATGAAGGTGTATTAACCTATCCGTTAGCCTTAAGTAGAGTTTTTCATCTGTGGCTTCTTGGACCTCAATGGTAAAAAAAGCACCATTGGAAAGAATAAATTACAATGAACTACGAAGCTACAGTGAAACAGCATAAACTATTATGGAAAAATATACCTGGCTTAAATTGTCAAGTTTGTAGTTTCATATTTGTAAGAAGATTTTATTTTACTATCAAAAATATCATACAGTCAAAAATAGTATATGCCACTTTCTAGTTTCTGTAAGCAGGCTGAGCAGGGTAAGCTGGAGTCTTGTACCCTGGAGCGGGATAAGCAGCTGGTGCCTTGTAGGCAGGCTTGTAGTCATAACGAGCCTCTCCTTCATATTTGACATCAGCCACATATCCTCCATAGGGGCTTACATTGTAGGTCACAGTTTGGATACGACCATCAGGAAGAAGGGTTCTGTAAGATCCTTGAGTGTTGCCACTTGCATCAGAGTACTGCTGATGGTTATAATCATTGTAAGAGGCATCATCCTTAACAGCCCATTCAAAGTTATACGGCCTGTATTCATTCTTGTAATCTTGTTTGTAGGCAGGTGCTGGGGCAGGATACTGCTGGGCAGCGGCAAGGGCGACCAAAGATGCGATAATAAAAACCTGAAAAGAAATATACTTTCTAAAATGCTTCCCGAAAATAAATCTCTATGCCAAATTCAAGGTATTTTTATCCTAATAGAAGCTTGTAGCTTCTCTCGGTAGACATTTGCAATAAAAATAAGCGCATAGGAAATATCAGTTATTTAAATATCAAAAGTGGATATTAACTAACTATTCAAAAATATTGGTTTTTAACTCAAAAGATTTACTGTAAACTATTTTTTTGTATTTCCAGCTTTATTTTTGATCTGTTCATTTTAGAGTAGGACAATTAAAATTAAAAAAAGCTAGTATATTCTATGAAGTACACAATTAAATTAGCCTTGAAAGTAGGCATAACCATTTTCCTTAGTCATTCTAAGCCAGTTGTATTCCATTGTTTGTTGTCTAGATGTGTATCTTTTCGACTTCTTGCAGTGTTATCACTTGACTGTTAAAATCAAGTATTTTAAATCTTGTTAAGGCGTCAAACCTATAATTTTTGGTTAGGAGTTTAATCGGTTGATTAAACTAAATGAATATTCGGGTGAACGAAAATAGAAGGAGAATAATTTTGAACCCCGTGGGTTATAAGTTTGACACTCCTCAGGAATCTAAAGAATCTATTTATCAATTAAATAAAAAACAAGTTTTTTTTTTAACTGAGAGTAAGGAGCGACATTAAAACTTAAAACGAACAGAAATTACTCCGTGTATGAAAGAGGCTGTTTCTTCCTCAGCGCCCCGCTCTTTACGCTAAAGTTTGACTCTTTCTCTCAATTCTACTTTATAAAACAGTAAATAACTTTAGCGTAAAGAGCGGGACGTTGAGGAAGAAACAGCCCCTTTCATACACGGAGTAATTTTTGTTCGTTTTAATTTTTAATGTCGCTCCTTACTTTCAGTTAAAAAACTGAAAGAGAGACTAGGGAGGTCTCTCCCTAGTCTTAAAAAACTGAAAGAGAGACTTGCTAAGTAAGTGGTTATTATTTTAAAAGGGCGCTAGTCTCTTCCGTTTAATAATATATTTATGGAATTTGGCCTGTTTTTTTCTTAATGATCGAATGAGAAATCTAATTCACAAGGTGTCATTTTTCTTATAGTGTTCTTTTTCCTCAGTTGAAAATTTAAGATAATAATACTGACACACCAAACATGTAGTTTATAGCATTTGCAGTCCAAAATTTTATAAGGAAAATAAATACACATAAATATAAATCATATAGACAAATGTAAAATTTTATGTAATGAAATTTCCAACCATGAAATAAACGAAAAAAAAAATATACATAATATCCTTCATGAGCAAGGGAATAATTAGTTTCTTAAGATCTTCAAATAATTTTTTTTATATCTACTATATTGTATTTTTTGTTAAATTTTTAAAATCTATTAAACGATATCTATTGATAGATATTAAAAATCTATTTAATAGATTTTTTAAATATATTTTTTTGTAAAATCTATTAAACGGATTTACCGTGAAATCACGAATAAAGTAGTCTATACATATATATATATATATATATATATATATATATATATATATATATATATCTATCTATATATATAAAAATAAGTTGTCTGTCTGTGGATGTGTGGATGGATGTGTGGATGGATGTGTCAGGTGACGTCACCTGAAAAAACTGGATCAGGTGACGTCAAAACTGAAAAAACTACAAAAAGGCAAAAACTACAAAAAAAACTAAAAACTAATAAAAAAAATAAAAAAGCTAAAAAACTAAAAAAACTATAAAGGTAAAAACCAATAAAAAACTAAAAAAAAAACTGAAAAAACTAAAAAAAGGCAAAAACTACAAAAAAAACTAAAAACTAATAAAAAAAGTAAAAAAGCTAAAAAACTAAAAAAACTAAAAAAACTAAAAAAAGGTAAAAAACTAAAAAAAATAAAAAATAAAAAAAAACTAAAAAAAAGGAAAAAACTGAAAAATAAGCTAAAATAAAGGTAAAAACCAATAAAAAACTAAAAAAAAGGAAAAAACTAATAAATGACGACACTCAAAGAGAAAGCGACCAGGACAAAAGGAATGTTCGATTAGCAATCAACAAAGCACCGGGACACAGAGAGTATAAATGACGACCAGGACATAAGTAAAAAAAAAAACTATCTATATATATAAAAATAAGTTGTCTGTGGATCTGTGGATCGTGGATCAGGTGACGTCACCTGAAAAAACTGGATCAGGTGACGTCAAAACTGAAAAAACTAAAAAAAGGCAAAAACTACAAAAAAAACTAAAAACTAATAAAAAAAATAAAAAAGCTAAAAAACTAAAAAAACTAAAAAAAGGCAAAAACTACAAAAAAAACTAAAAACTAATAAAAAAGCTAAAAAACTAAAAAAACTAAAAAAAAGGCAAAAACTACAAAAAAACTAAAAACTAATAAAAAAAATAAAAAAGCTAAAAAACTAAAAAAACTAAAAAAAACTAAAAAAAGGTAAAAAACTAAAAAAACTAAAAACTAAAAAAAACTAAGAAAAGGTAAAAACTAAAAGAACTAAAAAAGAAAAAAATAAATGACGACACTCAAAGAGAAAGCGACCAGGACAAAAGGAATGTTCGATTAGCAATCAACAAAGCACCGGGACACAGGGAGTATAAATGACGACCAGGACACAAGTAAAAAAAAAATTAACAAAACTAAAAAGAAGGTAAAAACTACAAAAAAACTAAAAAGAAAAAAAAACTAAAAACTAATAAAAAAACTAAAAAATCTAAAAATCTAAATAAACTAAAAAAGAAAAAAAAGGAAAAAAATAAAGGAGAAAAACAAAACTAAAAAACGAATGTATATACAGACCGGTACACCGGGATACAAATGACGACCGGGACACAGGGAATATATATGACGACCGGGACACAGGGACACAACTACAACGGGGACACCGGGGGAAACAGGGGGATATAAATGACGACCGGGACAAAAAAACTAAAAAGAAAAAAAAACTAAAAACTAATAAAAAAACTAAAAAATCTAAAAATCTAAATAAGCTAAAAAAGAAAAAAAAAGAAAAAAATAAAGGAGAAAAAATAAACTAAAAAACGAATGTATATACAGACCGGGACACCGGGATACAAATGACGACCGGGACACAGGGAATATAAATGACGACCGGGACACAGGGACACAACTACAACGGGGACACCGGGGGAAACAGGGGGATGTAAATGACGACCGGGACACCGGGACAGGGAATGGTCGATTAGCAATCACCATCAACAAAGCTCAAGGGCAATCATTAGAATCATGAGGTATAGATCTGAATACAGATTGCTTTCCCATGGACCATTATATGTTGCATGTTCAAGAGTCGGTAAACCTGACAATCTATTTATATGCAAAGACAATGGGACAGCAAAGAATGTTGTATATTCGCAAGTTTTACGTAGTTAAAACCATATATATATATCTATCTATATTCACAGGTGGGACATAGGGACACAACTACAATGGCGCGTAACTATTATGGCGCGTAACGACTTACGCGCGCGGGGGGGCTTGGGGGGGGCGCGAAGCGCCCCCACCAACTAGGTGTTGGGGTGGCGCGAAGCGCCACCCCAACAGCTAGTATATATATATATATATATATATATATATATATATACATATATATATATATATATATATATATATATATATATATCATGAAAAGAGAAATCACCAATGCAACAGCACAAACACAAAAAAAAAAAAAAAAAGACAGAAGGAGAAAAGGAAGACTGTTTTCCTAAATTAGTGACTAATATAGACCAGCACTTGAATGAGGCCTTAACCCTACTCATCCATACAATCACATAGGTCAAACAGCATAGCCATACACAATCAACCATAAAGAATAATCCATGGACAGGCAGTCATGTCGTCAATTTTTTTTTATGTGTTTGTGCTGTTGGATTGGGGATTTCTTTTTTCATTATTTCGTTTTATATATATATATATATATATATATATATATATATATATATATATATATATATATATATATATATATATATATGTATATATATATATATATATATATATATATATATATATATATATATATATATATATATATATATATATATATATATATATATCTATATATATATATATTATAATCTGTATGTCTCATTGTAAAAGTGAGTTTAGGGTTTGACATAAATTTGTGTATTTAAATATCTTTCTTTTCTTTTTTTTCAATTTATTGGTATAGAATTATAACTGATTGCTTGTGCAAAAGAGGGTCTTGTATTCCTTACATTAATATTGATGGTTCCTGGAACATTTCAGTTCTGGAACTAAGATTTGTTCTGTTATTTTGCACATTATTAAGAATAAAATATATCAGGGATATAAGCTTGAAAATAGAGGAGAAAATTGTATTATAGCTTGTCAAATAATTTTTCCCAACAGACCGACTGTTTCAAGAACAAATAAGTATTGAGGAGAATTTAGTTTCTAGGATTTAAAGGCGAAAGATTTCTTCCATATCGAAAAGTTCCTAAGAGTGTATTTGATTATATTTCTTACCTTCATGACTGACTGAAGCTTGTGACTCTCTGCTCAGTACTGCTTGAAAATAAACAGAAAACTAATACGGAACTCCCACCCTGCTAGCTGTTATATACTATTTTCTTTCTGCTCACCACACCCATGTGTATATTTTTCAAGAACAATTCCACATACCCTAATTTTCTTGTGCCAAATGATCAGCCATTATGTATATGTCGTTACTTTTTCTGGATGATGCGATATTCTTGATTTTATTATTTTTCCATTTCTTTATCGTTAGTCGCGAAGGCTTTCATGAAATTCAAATTCACACAATTCAAAATAAGAACAGTGGTAAGAATTGAATTAAGAAATTAAAAGTGAAAGAAGTTGGAAGTATGACGACTTTTACTCACAAAAATGGCTTTGAATGCCTTCTATAGGCTAAGAAAAAGTAAATTAATGTGCAATCCATCTCCGCCAATAATGGGAAAGTTTCTTACTTTGTCTGTTTTTGTTTTTGTATTTGTGTCTAAATAGCATGCAATGAGCTTTATACATTATTCACTACTGGGGGAATAAATCCTTTAGCATTGGTGTTTACGGAGTTAAATTGGTAGTGGGAGTAGGGCTGCCAACTTGATAACAGAATTGATAACAGACTTGATAATAGAGATTTCTGTCATTTTTCTGGTAAAAATACCAGAAATAATATTTGTGAGTCTGATGGATAGAGTACTTCCAAATTTTTTAGTCTTCTTGTATTTGTTTTTCAGGTTGAAAAAAAAAAATCAATGTCTCAAATAGATGAATAAATAAATGACCCCCCAATCTACTAAAACAGCAGATTTCCTAAGATCGATGAGGAGATTATAGGCCACACACTCTTTACATGCAAGGGTTCCACCTTGTAATTTCGTCATTCGTGTCCAGATTTATCCTAGCTGTTTTTGAGAAGAAATCTCCAGAAATTGACAGCATCTCTGGAATCTTTCCAGGGCCAGAAAAAAAGAAAAGCCTTAACCTCCGGTACTTTATATTTACATAAGCTCAAATAGCATGAAGCAAAACTCCTAGGACCCTAATATGTTCGATGTTGAATCATATATTTAGAAGAAGAAAGGTTCGTCTTTAGAATGATCTATAAGTTTCGAAACAGGAGCATCAGATAAAAAAGCTATAATAGTGAACTGGTAGCAGGAATCCTAAAGAGAAGAATTTAAACAACAAGTTTTGCGTGGAGGTGAGACCGCTGAAAAGCCATTTTTGAAGTCCATTTCAAGGAAATTCTATCATTTTGACAATTCATGTTCTATTTTGGACTTAGGCAGGCAATGTTCCTTCCCCTCTGGTCACATCTGTGCCTCCCGCAATTTTCTTGAAATAGTAAGAATGCCTCAATAGGGTGGTTTTCGCCAAAGATGTTTGAGGTCAAATTATGTACCATAGCCCCTTGCCAGTGTTCCATGTACATAGGGCCGTTCTAGGGATCGAATGTTGGGTCCCCGAAGGTTTTGTATGGATTAGCAAATAGCTAGTTGAATTGCCGCAAAATAAAATCTTTGTGGTACCCGTAGAGCTAGTTCTGGTCGATCCTTCCCCTTTGAATGGCTCTACGGGTTTTACTATTTTTTACTATTTTACTAATTTTACTAGAGAGTTAACCATAGGAGTGGGTTTGCAAACAAATTCTATCGTTCCATAGGGTTTTTCCAACGAAAACAAAACAACTATGAAACTACAATGTTAGTTTCACAAGTGCTGAATAACAAATACGGTCTAACAAATTTTCCTTTTAAATAACTTTCAGCAACTTAAAATCTTCCAGAGTTGCAGCAAGAGCGAGTACCTCTTTACAGTAAGAGTTTTAAGTATACTAAATCCTGCCTGGCTCCTTTTAAATTCTTTTAGTTGGCGGTTTTTCTTATGCGCAATCGGAATAACTGTTAAACCCGTTAACGCGAAACCGTTGAAAGATGATATTTTAAAGTTACTGGGATTTCCCCCTAGTACCGAAAATTTCACTGAATGGGACGATCAAGAAGTTTTTTCATCGACAACATCGTGTTTATCATAATTCATATTGAAAAAGATGATAAATTTCCATTCAATGTATTTCAAATTATCTTCAAACTAAATCCATTAAACAATTTTTTCTGAACTTTCTTTTTTTAGATCTCAAAAATGCTGACATGTGCTCTTGCATCAAAGATTCAAAAACAAAAGATGAAGCGCCTATATTGCGACAGCAAGAATCTCTCGTTGCAAATTTTGAAAGGTTTGTTTCCCTACCCAGCGCAACGAATGTGGTCCATGTGTCTCATTTGTGTAACCGACCGGTCTCGCTATTTTTCAGCATTGCGCTTGTGCACTGTGAAGATCTTAGAAACTTTATCAAGCGTCCAATGATTGAAACCAATGGTCCCTTGAAATCCCAATTTTTGGTGGGTAAGTAAGCATACTTTTTTAAGTTCTCTCCAAGTTCCTTATAGTTTTCGTTCGGTTTTCAGGATCTAGATAAAATGAAATCTTGGCTTTTCATAGATACAATATTTGTGATTATAAGCATAACCAATTCTCCGTTATGAAGGCCTCAAGAATACACATGTTTAGCTACTATCTCAACCCTTTTTTCATTTTTAGGGCTTAGAAGACATGACCTTGGCTATCTAATTCTGACAATAAAAAAGTTCTATCTTAGTTTTGAGTTTCTTTTTTTGTGGGATTTAGTTTTTGAAAATGTAATTCCTGTTCTTTCAATAGAATTTTAAGCCATATCAAGAGTTTTCCCCTAAATTTGAGGAGTAGCCACAGTACCCAGTACTATGATAGCTAATCAATACATCATCAGGTAAATCGCATTAAAATCTCTATTATACCACCAAGAAAGTTGACTGTTTCACCATTGATTTTGTCTGATTTTTTAAAAAGAAAAATGTGATTAGCTTGAATATTTTATCTATAAACACAACTGAATGCACCGATAGTCGATAGTGGAACCTAATTTCAAGTTTAAAAACACATTTGAACCCAATACTGAATGCACCGATAGTCGATAGTGGAACCTAATTTCAAGTTTAAAAACAAATTTGAATCCAATACTGAATACACCGATAGTCGATAGTGGAACCTAATTTCAAGTTAAACACACAAATGAACACATTACTGAATGCACCGGTAGTCGATAGCGGAATCTAATCTTGAACACACATTTCAAGTTTATGCCTGTGTCTGATTTTAGACGCAGGGTCTTAAGTTAGAATAAAGTATCTAGATCGTAGACGCACTCAAGTTTGGACAGCTTTAGTGTAAGACGAACGTTGTGAAGCTGAATTACTAAAATATTTTAATAGGCTAGGCTGTACGGGTGACTTTTGTTTAAGTTTAAATGTAGAAAGCCGAAGTTTTCCAAAATTATAAACATCGTATTTTAACTTACCTAGTCCTAACTATCATCCATTCCTAACCGTCGAAACCTATATACACCTTGTCACAGACTAAAAGCCTGTTGTCCATGTTCTGAAAGATGCATTTATATCAAGATTTACATCTAAGCTTAGGCAATGTCTGAGCACTAAAGTTATTACCATATTCTAGATTTCGCCTACAGAACCTTAAAATCCTACAAGTTTGGATTGGGAAAAGGTTTGAGGCTCAAAAAACTTTTCTTGTGTCTCATTTAAGCAGAAGATCTATTTTGCAGTTTTCCTTTCATACCGCGAAGATTTTAAAAGGTCACAAAACGTTTGTACCCTTTGGAAGGAGAAGCAGTGGAGGAGGTACTTTAAAATACCTTCTCAGGAGATCACTAAGGCTCTGGAATCATTCCTGAGACTTTTATTGACCAAACTCAACAAAAGCCCCGAATCTATATTTCTGTTTTACATCTTGGTCTATATTTACATTTAGGCCAATGTTAATAAAAATACCTTTTCTTACTTTTCCCTTTAGTTAGTTTGTATTTTTTTTTATTTCAGATACAATGAAAGCATTTCTTTCCATAGATATACTCATTTCGACCATAAGTTTAGCCGTTTATTTGTTATTAACTACCAAGAAACAACAGGTTTATTCCATTAATATACCATTTTTGGCATATGACAGTTTTGTGCCTGTTTTGGCGCAAGCTAATCACATTCTTTTTAAGGTAATTCAGACAAATTCAATGGTGAAACAAACCACTTTCTTGGTGGTATAATAGAAACTTGGCTATTTAACTGTCGAAGTAATGATTATGTCTGAGTAATGGGTATCTTATTCTAGGCCCAGTTCTTAAATTTTGAGAAAAATTCCCAATATGGCATATATTCTACTGAAATAACAGGAATTGCATTCTCGAAAACTAAAAACTATGAAAAAAAAACAATCAAAATTAAGGTAAAACGGTATTTTGGCGGAACTAGATAGTGTAGGCGTAGACTTGACATGTATGCAAAATTCTAAACCATAGAAGGGTTGTGGAAACCTTGCAGTAAACTTCTGTTCAAATGAAGTACAAAAAGAGTGTTTTGAGCCTCAAACCTTCACCTAATTCCAATTTATAAGATTATAAAGATCTTAGGCTAAATCTAGAGTAGAGTAATAACCCTATAAATCTTGATTAAAAGGTATCTATCAAAACATGGACAATAGGCTCATAACCTTGGACAAGATGTATACAGGTTTCGATGGTCAGAGCTGGCTGATAATTTGGACTAAGCTAGTTAGAATTGGCTTACTACAATTTTCAAACACTAACGCTCAAAATTAAGATAAAAAGTTTTTGGGAGGATTAGATAGCGTAGGTATAGACTTGTATGTTTGCAATCTTATAAGCACGAGAAATAAGAGAAGCGTGGAGGTAGTGGAGGCGTCAAGGGTATATTTTAGTCCCTGGATCCGTTCCTGAAGGTTTCATTCACCGAATTTAAGCCAATTTAGTTTCTTAATGTTTACCAATCATACATACACATATACAGCTCTATTCAAAGCTTAATAATTATAGGTAGCCCAATAGCGCTCCCTAAGTAAAGAGCGATGCGGGCAAAATGTATTATTTATTTATTTTTTATTTTATTTTTACTTTGGTTTGTCTTAGACCAGGGCGCTTCGTATCGAAGGAGTTGTCGTAGAAACTTCGAAAAGGACTCGTTCGATTAGAAATTGAAAGGGCTAGTGCCCTTTTCATTAGTCGAAAGTACTTGGAGGTCAACTAATCCCCCTCCCACGCCCACCATTTCCCCAAACATATCCAATTAAAATTTGGAGATGGCCATTTTCTTCAGCGTAGTTGAAAGGTTCTGAAATTATGCCTTTGAGGATGACAACTCCCCTACAGTCCTCAAGGCAAGGGTTTTAAGTTATGCCCTGGGGGCATATCAGTTTTTTTTATAGAAAGAGTGGTCATAGGAACTTTGGAGAGGGCTCATTGGGCTGGTAATCAGAAGTTTTAGTGCACTTTTTAAGATTCTAAGCGTTCGAAGGGCGGATGACCCCCTCCCCCCAGACCTCGTATTTTCCCGAAATGCATCTGATTGGAATTTCGCAATGGTCATTTTTGTCGTAGAAACCTCGAACAGGGCTCATTCGATTGAAAATTGAAAGGGCTAGAGCCCTTTTTAATAGTTGAAAGTGATTGGAGGGCAACCAACCCCCTCCCACGTCCATCATTTCCCCAAACACATCCAGTCAAAATTTTGAGATAACCATTTTGTTCAGCGTAGTTAAAAGGTCTGGAAATTATGTTTTTGAGGATGACAACCCCCACAGTCCTTAGGACAAAGGTTGTAAGTTATGCCCTCGGGGCATATAAGGTTTATATAGAAAGGGTGGTCGTATGAACCTCGGAGGGGGCTGATTGGATTGATAATCAGAAGTCATAGTGCCCTTTTAAGATTCAAAGTTATCGGAGGATGGATACTCTCCCCCCTCCATACACATACACACACATAGATACCTCGTATTTTTCCGAAATGCATCTGTTAGAAACTTTGAGCTGGCTATTTGTTGCCGTAGAAACTTCAAAAAGGGCTCACTCGATTGGAAATTGAAAGGGCTAGTGCCCTTTCAAAAGGGATTTGAGGTGGTGGTCGTCTAAACTCCTGAGTGGGCTCATTGGATTGGAGATCAGATGTCATATTACCCTTTATAAGAGTCAATTTAATCGGGGACAGCCACCACCCTACCCCGTTGTTTTTTCCTAAAATGCATCCGTTAGAAATTCTGAAATATCCATTTGTTCAAAACAGTCCAAAGATCATAATAAAAAGACCTGTGGGGTTGACAGAATCCCCCAGAGTCTGGGGTAAGGATTGTAAGTTATTCCCCAGGGTTATATGAGGTTCCTATGGAAGGGGTGGTCGTGGAACTTTAGAAGTCGCTCATTTGATTGAAAAGGTATTGTTCTAGTTCCCTTTTAATATTAAAACATGATGGAGAGAAACTAGCCCCCTCGCCCTCCCTGACATCCTCTTTTCCCGAAACGAAACAAATTGAAATTTTGAGATAGCCATTTTGTTACCAATAGTCCAAAAATCACATAAGAATGTCTTTAGGGTGAGCACGCAAGGGTTGTAAGTAGTCGAATGTTTTAGTGCCCTTTTTAAGAGTCAGAAGTGGATGGAGGGCAATCAGCCCTCCTAAGCTTATTATTCCTTAAAACATATCCGATCAAATTTTAGGAGATCTATTTTGTTCAGTATTTTTAAAAGGTCCAGTAACTATGTCTTTGGGGATGTCAAACTCCCCACGATCCTCAGGATAAGGGCTGTAAGTTAGGCAATTCGTTAATTGTTTACACAAAGTATTTGTTATTGAGAAATGTATGCATGTTTGAACTTTACTTTCCAAAAAGACGAAGGGCAATCAGATGAACCTGGTCAGAGAATTGTGAGGGGAGTGTTGAACTGAATCAGAACACGTTCTGTGTACACGGATTGTGAACCACTGGAATAACTAAGCATATTAATTTGGAATATCAGGAAATGATAAGGATGATCATCAAAAAGGCAATATTTGCATGGTACCAATACTACTACAACTACCACCACTACTACTACCTCCTACTCTGTTTTCAGTATTGAGGAAAAATTTGAACAGAATCAATAAAGACGCTATGTGCATGCACTTTATCAAAATAACGTATCTCAAGAATGGATTTGGGTATAAAGTTGGAACTTTCAGAGAATGCTTAAAGGGGAAGATCGTCTCAGTAAAAGGCAATATGTGCACATTAGTGCTAATTCTACTGTTGCTGCTACATTCTCTACTACTATTACAACTACTACTACTTCTATTGCAACTACTTATACTAAGAGCTTTGAGATGAAAATTTCCAAGTATATGAACATACAGGTTATCAAAAGGACATACCAGCAATGACATAGCGATGGCTCATTGTATTAAGCTGAAACTTCCAGGACTTGATGTGAGGAATATTGTACTGACCAAAAGGCAATATGTTAATACTACTGCTGCTAGTAGTAGTACCGCTATTTAATACTGTTACTAGTAATATCAATATTGCTGCTGTGACTACTATTACAACTATGCTTAAGGGTATGAAGGTAAAATTATCAAGGGATTTTGAACGGGAAGGTGAACTGAATCACAACACTCCGTCTTTATGCAGGTTGTCAAAAGGTTGTAACAGCAATATCTTAGGTACAGTTTGGTATGTGAAGTTGAAACTAACAGGGTTTGTTGTGAGGGATGTTTAACTTACCAAAAGAAAATGTTTGCATCCTAATGCCACTGCATCTATTCATACTAATACTACTGTTAATATTATTACTACTTCTATTACTACTACTGCCACTGAAGCTTAGGCTACTATTATTAATTCTACTGCTACTGCTGCTCTTAAAACTAAGGTTATTAAGCCGAGAAATTCGGGTAAAAACTGTATGGAACTAATTCGAAGCACACTATGCCAACACAGGTTGTCAAACAGAAGCATCGGAAATGCTTCAGGAACGATTGATGGTATTAAGCTGAAACTGTCAGCATGTGTTGAAGGTAATGTTGAAGACACCAAAGGTGCTGTGCACATACTGCTACTAAACTTCTACAGTTATTACCCTTAAGGGTCTAAATTAATAATATAAGTTTTTATTCAGATATTCCTTTGTCACCTTTTAGAAAGCCCACCTGCTCATAGTTTATTTTGACTCAGTTCAACACCCGCCTAAATATTCATTAAAAGCTTCACCTTAATACCCTAGCTTGCGCAGTAGCAACCTAGGGTTAGTAGCAGTAGTAAGAAAAAAAAGTTTTTCAAAGAAAAGTAAAAAGCTCCATTAAGCCCAAAATGAGTAAAAATAGATTCAAATAATCTTCGAAGCCTAAAACTACCACAAATCCCTGTCAATAAGTAAATGAAACTCTAAACGAACAGAAATTACAATAAATAGGCGAATCAAACTAAAAACGAGCAAAAATTAACAGTAGTAGGGCTGATAACCCCCTTGCCTTCTCAAGACCAGACCATAATTTGCGCTTTACTGAAAACAAGAAACGTTTTAAATGTTTTCACTTTTTCACTTTTATAAATAAAAATTAACAAAGCTTTATCAGTAAAGCGCGAATTAAGTTCTGGTCTTGAGAAGGCATAGGGGTTACCAGCCCTACTCATGTTAATTGTTGCTCGTTTTGAGTTTGACTCGGCTGTTTATTGTAACTCATTTTTGGCTTTATGGAGCTCTTTACTTTTCTTTGAAAAACTTCTTTCGTGGAAAAGGTTTTCTAAATTACTTTACAAATAGACGAACTTATAGTCAAAATGGATATCAAACAGTTCGTTGTAACGAACTGTAAGTAAGGAGCGACCCAGTTCAATAGTAGCTGAAACTCTAAAAAACGGAAAAGTACCAATAGATACATCAATAGAATCAAATTTTTATGCTAGTTTTTAATATATAAGTTGCATCAGGTTTAGTCTTACACATACAAAGTTAAAAGCCTCAGAAAATGTGCCTTAGTTTCGAAAGAAGGGGGGAAACCCCCCTAAAAGTCATGGAATCTTCATAAAAATAAAAATCACACCATCAGACTCAGCGTATAAGAGAACCCTACTGTAGAGGTTTCAAGTTCCTATCTTCAAAAATCTGGAATTTTGTATTTTTTTGCCACAAGAAAGATTACGGATATGTGTTTATTTGCTTGTTTTTGTTTTTTTTTCCTTTTTCCCAGGGGTGATCGTGTTGCCCCAGTGGTTCTAGAAGGTCGTGAGAGGGCTCATTCTAACGGAGATTAAAAGTTCTAGTGCCCTATTATCAAGCCATGCTATCATCATATCTGAAACCTAACGACAGTTGGGAACTATAAAGTATTTAATGAGAAAAGTATGAAAAAGTACACTTATTCAACTTATATGAAAATATGCCTGTCTATCCTTAAGGCCTTCATGGCACAGAAATATCTAACTTGTAGTCATTAGTCATAATTAGAATATCTATGAAAAGACAAGATTTCATCCTATCGAAATCCTGAAACCTGATTGAAAATTGCAAGGAACTTGAAGAGAAAAGTAAGAAAAAAGTATTTTACTTACCCCAAAAAAAATTAGAATTTCACAGGACCGTTGGTTCCAATCGTAGGAAATTTGGTACAGTTTCTAAAATGTTCACAGTGCGCAAGCGCAATAGTGAAAATTAGCGAGACTGGATACTTTCGTAAAATGACCATGAGGCGGATGGATCACATTCGTCACCCTCTACTATATTCAAGCATTTTATAGCTATAGGTCTTTGCATTTTGCTATCTCCATGGAATTTTCAATTTTCTTATAATTTTTATATGCCCTATATTTACCGCTTATGTGTGTGTTTTTTTTCTTATCTACCTAGTGTGCAGCTGAGGTCAAAAGGCTCAAGCCAAACTGATGATATATATATTTCATGCAGAACTTGCATATTGTGATGCAGTTTTCAGGTCTCTTTTGACAGCATATATTTTACTTTAGAGCTGCCAATATCACAATATACATGTTGCTTTAATAAACAACTATTAGGAGTAGGAAATGTCCAATTGGACTATGCAGTAAAACTACTGCTTTCGCAGCTGCTTTATATTTTTGTTTTTCTTGTGATCAGTGGTCTGTAGCTTCGAAGAGATTAGAGGTGCAACCCTGAACTTTTTTCTTGGTATGGTAATCCTGAAAACTTAAAACCAATCATATATTGTATTTAAATCAAGCAATACAGTTAAAAGTACTAAATATGACATGAAATTTCATATATACAAAATTCATTTAGAAATAATTTCTGAAGTCGTCATGACGTAAATTTGTTTTATATCATAGAAGCAACCTTTTCTTACAGTTGGTGCCAACGATCTGTAAGTAAGGAGTGACTCGGCCGAATAGTAACCGAATTTCTAAAAGAAGAAATTTTGATATCATTTATTATATCAAAAGAATTGCCTTTTTATGTTGATTCCAAATACATAAAACTCTTTAAGTTCAATGTTACCCATCAAAAGCTACGAGCCTTTGAAAATTTGCCGGATTTTCGAAAACAAGGAAAACCTCCCAAAAATGTCAAGCAAGCTCAAAGAAACAGTCAGATTTAGCATATCAGATAACCATACTGTAAAGGTTTCAAGTTTCTATTAGCAAAATATGGAATTTGTATTTATTTTTTTACCAGAAGAAAGATCACGAATATAGACTCGCGCCACGCCGGTTTTCTTTTCGGTGGCGAATAGCTCATTTTTAGGGGAAATGGATGCGCTCTAAATCTGCTCAAAACGACCCCCAGGTGACGTATCGTTCAAATTCGAATCAACAGATGGATCTGTTAAAGCCCTTTTCTGAGGGCACGGGCTGCATAATGACCCGCGTAAATTAGCTCTATGACTATATTAGCTTTATGACTATCTATCTTAGTTCTACTGCCCTAGCAATGATGCATGGACGGATAATAGATAGACATATCTATTAACAAATGAACTAACCCTCTTTTTATACAATCCTAATAAGGTGGGAATTAATGCCAGGTTTTTCTTCTCACTCAATTGGACTATCTGTCTTGGCTTTTTCTACAATTAGCCATGACTTGATGCCCACAACTATTCCATTTTAATTCAAAAGGAAAATGCGAGACATGCAACAACGCACCAAAATCTGTAGGATGAAGAGGTTTACTTTCAGACTTTTTAATCCCTTGCTATTCAATAAACGGTAGCGTTCGCCTCCCTCCGTGTCTGTGTTTTCATGATGTCTGTTGTGGTACTCAATGAGGCCCAGTAATCAAAGTATCATACCTTTCAACCCAATGTGTGTTACAATGACAAATCATCTTGTGTTTTTCGTATGCAGCAGAATAAAAAAGAAGCTAAGAACTCAGTTTGTTTGGGGGGGGGGGATAAAAACGACTAGCAATGGTTTCTTGCAAATACCTTAAAGTATTCAAATTAGACCCGATTTTGAGGCCTTACCTAGAACAAAATTTTGAACAATGCAAGCCGCAATGCATGTAAAGCAAGTGGATGATCCTTTCTATCTCCATTCTATCAGGCAGGGGTGTCGCATCGGAGGGGTGGGGGCAACCCAATTTATTTTTTTAATTCGGTCGAAGTCGAATCAAACTCGAAATTATACTGAATTCAAGAAAGAAACGAAGTAGTTACAGCAGAGTCTCAGGGAGTCCAAAATTTCTATGCGATTTCAATATAAATTCCAAGATGCGGAAGAGAAGGTCCAAAATTCAGTAGTACAATTTATAATCTATACGAAGGAAGTCTCGTAGTGATATGTCTAGTTATTAGGTATAGTTAAAGTCGAATCAAAATCTAAAATTTTTCCGCAAATTTGAAAAAAAAGGTGAGGATTTGGTTAAATTTAGCACAAGATTTTAACATACCTTTTTTCTTTCCGAAATCAAAGTGAATATTCTGGAACGGATATGGTAATATGTGAAATTTGTTAATTTTGTATTTTCGTAGTTTTGCAAAATCGGCCCAATTTAAACTAAGAAAGTAAAATATGTTTCTGACCTAAAATAAGCTATTTGCTTACTGAATTTAGTCTTTTGCATTAGTTTGACCTATTTTCATTTTTCAGCTTCTTTCGCCAAAGTCGAACAGTGAGCAATAAACTAAGGAAAATATGGCCTTGGTTGCAAGGTTGCAACCTGAAGCACGAAAGGGCTAAATACAGCACTATTTCATCATGTGTAGCGCTGTAGCATGTCCTTCAAATGTAACACTTTTTCTCTTACATGACCAAATTGCAGCGCTTTGGTGCTACATTTTTTTTTCTTTTTGTCTTGGACGAAATAATAAGGAGTTTGTAGAAAGGCAAAGAGTCATTTAAAAAAAGCGCCGACAGTATTCTTGCCGTTTTTGTTTCGAAAGTTTGAAGTTTGATATAAGTAGAAATGGGTCCTAAAAAGAAAAGTGGTTCCACCAAAGGAATATATTCATCGTCTCTGTTGGCTAAAAGTAATGCCCCTACAAAGAAATTATGAATACTATAAACTGTTGATCTACGAGTTCCAGTAAAAAGAATTCTTTTCTTGCTTTGAGTTATAGGAGATCTATACAGTACTGCACAGGTTTGTACATTGGTAGGCCTAAACACCTCTAGGCCTGTGCCTATGCTAGTTTTCCAAATCTCTGGATAACAAAGGAAGTGAAAATAATGTTGTAAGGAGGCTACTTCGATCTCAGGTAGTCAGGAACACATCATTTGTTCAGATTTTCAGGAACACATTTCAACGAATTTCATTTAACATGGTGGTAATTTAAAATGAATTGTCACTAAGTTAAGCAAGGTTATGATTTTGATATATATCCTTTAAAAGATTTTAGTTAGTTACAGCAGAGGTTCTCAAACTTATTTAGACACTGTACCCCTTTTTTTACCCTGAAAATATTTTAAGTACCCCTTCTCAGTTACCAATACTAAGTTAACTATAGCTAAAATATAATAACATTGCCAGTCCTAGAGTCAAAGGGCTGTTTAATTTTTTGTTGGCCGGCCGCGTATCCCCTAAAAATTTATGCGTACCCCCGAGGGATACGTTTACCACAGTTTGAGAACCACTGAGTTAGAGCATTAAGTTAAAACTTTCAGGACATACTGAGGGGAATGTTGAACTATTAAAAATATGCTTTCAACGTCGCGCTTTCAAAAGCTAAGCTCGGTTTTCAACCATCATGAAAACAGAGTTTTATTTCGTTGCAAGCTCCTCAAATGAGCAAAAAAAGTTGAAAAAACGAGACACAAGCAAAACCGCAGCAAATTCTTGCTGAATCCTTGGATCTTCCTCCAGAAACTATAAAAATGAATTTCTTATGATAGCACGTGCGGACTATCCGCTTTCTGGAAAAATGGGACAGAAAACTAGGACCCGAGACTACTACACTTCCGTGGCATCTTTTCCTTTTCGGGCCTGGAAGATCTGCGGTCCAGAAAGTGAAAAAAATATAACGGAAAACGGTAGCATAGACTGCCTTTTGCAAAAATTGCCTGAAGAAGGACATGATCAGAAGCGATAAGTGATAAAGAAAAATGGATTATAAACGTTGTCCAGAACAAAAAAAGGGAATGTGTCTAGTTGAGGCTCTAAAATTGCTTTTTTTGGGTTTTGTCTCAGAAATACAGATTTGATGAGGATAGCTCAGGAGCGTATCCAGGGGGGTGGGGTGTTTGAAATCTCTACCCTATAAAAAAATCGTAAATTATTTTTACTGAAAAATCTTTTTACTGTAGCACCGAAAATTTGGGTAGTTATAGCACTCTAGCCAGTGTCCATGGTGGCAATCCTGCTTGGTTGCAAGAGTTCACGAATATACTTTCGACTCAAGGCTTCTTAAAAATATTCTCAACTTAGATTCGATTATCTGAACTAAAGTTTTCATCTGTGTTTTAAAACAAAAACAACGATTAAAGATATTATCTCCCAGTTTCCATTATGCCAAATTCGGAACAAATCAAAACTGTCGTGGCTTTTTCAATACTATCATATACCCAAGCAATTCAAATCTTTTGTTAATTTTTATGGCACTTGGTATCTACCAAGTGACATAATAGCGATCGTAAATTCTGTCGGTCTGTCTGTCGGTCTGTCTGTCCCGGTTTTGCCACTTTAGGCACTTCCAGGTAAGCTAGGAAGATGAAATTTGACAGGTGTATCAGGAACCAGACCAAATTAAATTATAAATTGTCGTTTTCCCGATTCGACCATCTGGAGGGGAGTGGGGGACGGTTAAATTGGAAAAATAGAAAAAATGAGGTATTTTTAACTTACGAACGGGTGATCAGATCTTAATGAAATTTGATATTTAGAAGGATATCGTGTCTCAGAGCTCTTATTTTAAATTTCGACCGAATCTTGTGACATTTGGGGGAGCTGGAGGGGGGAACCTAAAATCTTGGAAAACGCTTAGAGTGGTGGGATCGGGATGAAACTTGGCGGGAAGAATAAAAACAAGTCCAAGATACATGATTGACATAAATGAAACGGATCTGCTCTATTTGGGGGAGTCAGGGGTAATTCTGAAAAATTAAAAAAAATGAGGTATTTTTAACTTCCGAAGAAGTGATCGGATCTTAATGAAATTTAATATTTAGAAGGACCTCGTAACTCAGATCTCTTACTTTAAATCCCGACCGGATCCAGAGTCATTAAGGTCGGGGGAGTTGGGGGAGGGAACCCTAAAATATTGGAAAATGTTTAGATTGGAGGGATCGGGATGAAACTTGGTGGGAAAAATAAATAGAAGTCCTAGATACGTGATTGACATAATCGGAAAGGATCCGCTCTATTTGGGGGAGTTGGGGGGGGGGGGTTTAATTCTAATAAATTAGAAAAATAAGATATTTTAACTTACGAAGGAGTGATTTGATCTTAATGAAATTACATATTTAGAAGGACCTCGTACCTTAGATCTCTTATTTTAAATCCCGACCAGATCCAGCGTCATTGGGGGGGGGGCGGAAATCTTGGAAAACACTTAAAGCGGAGAGATTAGGATGAAACTTGGTGGGAAGAATAAAAACATGTCCAAGATACGTGACTGACATAACCGGACTGGATCCGCTCTCTTTGGTGAGGTTGGGAGGGGGGAGGGAGTAATTCGGAAAAATTATAAAAAATGAGCTATTTGTAACTTACGAAAAGGTGATCAGATCTTAATGAAATTTAATATTTCGATGGATGCTTTAGAGCTTTAGACTTGTGCTTTAGAGCTCTTATTTTAAATCCCGACCAGATCCGGTGACATTGGGGGGAGTTGGAGGGGGAAATCGGAATTCTTGGAAAACGTGAAAATTGAGGTAACTTTATCTTACGAATGGGTGATCGGATCTTAATGAAACTTGATATGTAGAAGAATCTTATGTCTCAGATGCTCTATTTTCAATTCGAGTCGGATCCCATGACATTGGGGGTTGGGAGGGGGAAACAGAAATCTTGGAAAACGCGTAGAGTGGAGAGATCGCAATGAAACTTGATGGGAAGAATAAGCACAAGTTATAGATACGTGATTGAAATAATTGGAACGGATCTGTTCACTTTGGAGGAGCTGGGGGTGCTGATTTGAAAAATTTAGGTATTTTTAACTTAAGAACGGGTGACCGGATCTTAATGAAATTTGATATTTAGAAGGAACTCATGTCACAGAGCTCTCATTTCAAATCCCGACCAGATCTCTTGACATTGGGGGAAGTTGCAGGGGGAAACCGGAAATCTTGGAAAACGCTTAGATTGGAGAAATCGGGATGAAACTTGGTGAGTAGAATAAGCAAATGTCGTAGATACGTGATTGACGTAACCGTACTAGATCCATACTCTTTGGGGGAGTTAGGGGGTGGGGTCCAGTGCTTTGGCGATTTTGGTGCTTCTGAACGTGCTAGGACGATGGAAATTAGTAGGCGTGTCAGGGAGCTGCACAAATTGACTTGATAACGTCGTTTTCCCCGATTAGACCATCTGGGGGGCTGAAGAGAGAGGAAAAATTAGAAAAAATGAGGTATTTATAACTTACGAGTGGGTGATCGGATCTTAATGAATTTTGATATTTAGAAGGACCTCGTGACTCAGAGCTTTTTTTAAAATCCTGACCGGCATTAAGCCTCCGATTTTCCTTTTAGATCAATCTATTGATTCTTAGAATTTCGCTAGAGCTCAAACCATATGAGATCTTGGCTCTTGGCTCGTCTGGCCTCGTCACAAGTGCCATATAAGCTCTTAGCTCTTGTTTACATTGTGAGGTCGTTTTATGAAGGAAGAAAAATGTTACGGAAAAAGACATTTGCTACTCTGAAAGTTAGAGCACAGAGATGAATGAACGAGGGAGTGGTAAATTACGGCTCATGGTGTGAGCTGGATCTTAAAAGTGAATGATCTTAATAGGTGAATAAAAGCAAAATATAAACTGTAAAGGGGAAAATTTTATTGCTGCGAGCTGCTTAATACAAATCATCAAACTATGCAACAAGAAATCGAGAGGGCTGCTGCAAGTCAGAGAATGAATTCTTTTTCAAAAATCTTGTGAAATTTCTGGGGCCCAGGCCCCCACCCCTCCCCCTAAATACACCCCTGCCCACTCTCTCTCTCTCTCTGCTTTTATTTCTATTTTCTGGTTCGGGATCTACGTCAATAGAATTTTACAAAGTAACTTAGCCCGTTAGCTTACTTAGCACACCGAAATCAACAAGTCACTGCAGAAACATAAGCTAAACATAGACAGACCGGTAGCGCGGTACCACGTCGGTGGTACCGGTGGTACACCGATTCTCCATCCATAATTTTCTCCACGTTGACATGTCTTTCATCGTCCGCGCGCCGTCGACAAATCGGCGTGGTGTCGGGGTCTACACGTGTTTTTTTTAAGGGGTGATCGTATCGAACTGGTAGTCTTAGAAGAGTGGGAGAGGAGTCATTCAAACTAAAATTAAAAGTTCTAGTGACCTTTTCATTGAACGAAAAGATCAGAGGCCATCCAACCCCCTCCCAGGCCTGTTTTTTCCCAATGACATCCGATCGAGATTTGATATAGCTATTTGATTCAGCATAATTGCAAGGTCAAACGGCTATGCCGCCGGGGATGACATGATCTCCCGAGGTCCCTGGGGAAAGGGCTGTAAGTTATGCATTTTTCCATTGTTTACATATAGTACTCGTTATTGGAAAATCTGCTGAATGTTTTTTGGGGAGCGGGTATTTTTCACAGGGAGGATTTTGTTTAGGGGAGAAAGTTTCCGTTCCTCACTTTTATGAAAGTTTAGTGCCATTTGCTTATCCCTCGCTGTTTAAGCAAGAGTCGACTTTTAGTCCCCGTTCTTTAAGAACGATTCCTTAAAAACAAGGAAACCTCAACCTGAATTTGCTGAATTTGAATAAAAGGTATTTTTAAAGAACTTTAAGACTTCAGCGTCTTAATGGAGCAAGTACATTTATTAGCTGTGAGATATAGTTGTGTGTGTTGCCGCAACTGTGATCAGTGGGTCACAGTTGCTGCAATACTCTACGGAACTTGGCACCAGAAATCTGGTGAGGGTCTCTCATCAAACGATTAATCACTGAAAAATAAGGTGATAAGTCATCACCGTAGTATGTACTCCGTCGCCAAAAAACAACACACTCTTGGATGAAAATCATATGAATCAAACCGCAAACAATAAAAAATAAATACAGGCCAACATTTAAACTAGTGTGATTGCAATCTAGTGTCTACGAATCTGTCCAGCTAAAGGAGAAGAAGGAAAAGGGTCAAGAAAGTCACAGAAATTGCTTGATGAATATTAAAGTTTGTAAAGTAGCAATTCTAGATTATATCCCACCTCCTTAACCAGGAAATGGGTTGAGGGAGATGTTATCTCGAAGGAATGCAAGATTATTAGAATTTTGACCAAGACTATTTTTATTCATTTACCCGCTGTTTTGAATTACTGTAGAAAAAGTTGTTTATACAATTTTCATTTTCACTTAGGTGATTAAAATCTTCCTTACGTTAATACTAAGAGTAAGAAATGACAGTGTTTCTGCTTTTCAGACAAACAGAAACGGAAAAAGATAAGAAAGAAAACAGAACAGAAATAGGTTCGTCAAAAATAAGTGACCTGTTTCTCCTTTCTGTTCTGATTTTGAAAAAAAAAAACAGAAGCAGGAACAGGTTACACAAAAACAGAAGTAAAAACAGAAACGGGAATAACGAATGAAAATAAAAAGAGAACAGCCTCAGAAACAGGTCTGTCAAAAGCAGGTAAGCTGTTTTTTGGACGAATGAAAGTTCTTAAGCCGAACTGGCCAGACATGACGATAAACAACAATGAGAGATAAAACTCCACAAAAAAACCTCAAACGAGACTGCGGCCAGTAGAGAGAAAGGACTAAAATAACGCGGATATTTCGCCTGTATCCAAACTAGGCGTCCTCAGCACAAGAAAAAAAAACTAAACTAAAAACAAATAAAACCACCACCAATAATAATAAATATAATTGTCGCTACTCATCCACGTAGGGAAAAGAAGCTATTTAGAGCTTTTCCTCAGTTGCTTTGATGTTCTCATTGAAGTAACTCTAATAGCTTCTTTTCCCTACGTGGATCAGTAGTGACAATTGTATTTATTATTTTTGGTGGTTGTTTTATTTGTTTTTAGTTTAGTGTTTTTTTCTTTTTATCTTGTACTGAGGACGCCTAGTTTGGATACAGGCGAAATATCCGCGTTATTTTAGTCTTTCCTCTCTACTGGCCGCAGTCTCGTTTAAGGTTTTTTTTGTGGAGTTTTATCTCTCATTGTTGTTTATTGTTTTTTGGACCTGTTAACCTGTTGTTCTATTCTGTTTTTTTGGGAAAAGAGAAACAGGCTAGACAGAAACAGAAGTAAAAACAGAAACGGATGAAAATAAAAACAGAACAGACGCAGAAACAGGTCCGTCAAAAGCAGATAAGCTGTTTTTTGGACCTGTTATTCTGTTCTGTTTTTTTTTTTTTTTTTTTTTTTTTTTTTTTTTTTTTTTTTTTTTTTTTTTTTTTTTGGAAAAACGGAAATAGGCTAGACGAAAACAGAAACAGAAGTAAAAGCAGAAACGAAAAAAACGAATGAAAATAAAACAGATCAGACACAGAAACATGTCCGTCAAAAGCAGGTAACCAGTTTTTTGGACCTTTTATCCTGTTGATCTGTTCTGTTTTTTTTTTGGAAAAATAGAAACAGGTTAACAGAAACAGAAACAGGACGATTAGTTCGGAAAAATTGGAAAAAATTAGGTATTTATAAGTTACGAACGGGTTATCGGATCTTAATGAAATTTAATATTTAGAAGCACCTCGTGTCTCAGAGCTCTTACTTTAAATCCCGACCGGATCCGGTGACATTGGGGGAGTTAAAGGGGGAAACGAAAATCTTGGAAAACGCTTTGAGTGGAGAGATTGGGATGAAACTTGGTGGGAATAATAAGCACAAGTCCTAGATACCTGATTGACATAACCGGACCAGATCCAATCTTTCTGGGGGATTAGAGGGGGGGGGGGTTTCCAGTGATTTAGCGAGTTCGGTGCTTCTGGACGTGCTAGGACGATGAAAATTGGTGAGCGTGTCAGGGTGCTACACAAATTGACTTGATAACAGTCTTTCCCCCGATTTGACCATCTGGGGGGGGCTGGGGGGAGGGGAAATCGTGAAAAATGAGGTATATTTATCTCACGAATGGGTGATCGGATCTTAATAAACTTGATATATATAAAGATGTCATGTCTCAGACGGTCCATTTTCAATTCGGATCGGATTCGGGGATATTGGGGGTGGAGGGGGTCTTGGAAGCGTTTTCCAAGAAACAGAAATCTTGGAAAACGCTTAGAGTTGAGAGATCAGGATAAAACTTGAGGGGAAGAAAAAGCACAAGTTCTAGATACGTGATTGACATAATTGGATCAGATCCGATCTCTTTGGGGGAGTCGAGGATTTCTAGTGCTTTGGCTAGTTCGAGAATAAGCACAAGTTCTAGATGCATGATTGACATAACCGGACCGGATCCGATCTCTCGTCACAAGTGCCATATGAGGTCTTAGCTCTTGTTGTTATTTAGATTGTCATTATTGCTTATCATTGTGCTATTTAAACCTTAAAAATGTATGTCAGCCCTCTTCCACTTACAAAGATTATCGGTTTGATTTCATAGCACATGGGCAAAAGAACAATAATTTTGACTTATTCTGAAGAAAAATATTTGTATTTGAATAGAGGGAGAGCTAGATATTCTGTTCCATAATTTTAAGCAACATTAAATTTCACGTAATGTTTTTTAAATTCTAACCTTTTTTAGGATCTTTTCCATTCTTTTTATTAGATAATTTAATTTAGAAAACTGGTCCAAATAAATTTTGGAATTTGCATAAAAGGGTTGATTCTTTTCCTGCGCAAATTATTTCCAAATCTACGTTTTTTGTTTTTGTTTTATTTATTCTTAGGGTGAATGGAGATTGGTCTTTATTTACTGTTCAGTATCGTGAAAAATTTTCTCACCATTATCCCCAAAAAGAAAAGAAAATTTAAAAAGGTAAGAAAAAGAAATACCTTTAACTTTTTTGCCAGCTATCTTATGCAACTTGGCAAAAGTTTTGCAAAGATCTTTTGCAAGTCTTTCAATTTTCTGCGACCATTAGTTTCTTTTCCTAGCCCCATAAAAACGAATGTAAGCCCAATTTCGACCCATTCTTAAGAAAAGGGGTATGTCATGCTTTTATAGACTGAGGCCTGCATATTCCGTTCCATGCTTTAAAAGCACGAAGGGATTTTATGGTAAAATTTTAATCCAATTTCCAACACTCTTTGAAGATTCCTTTTTTAACGCTTAGTATGGATGGTGGTCTCTCTTTACGTATCTGTCATTATCACAAACGGGCTGTTCACACATGATCAAAATAAAAAGAAAGAAAAATAAATACTAGTAGTTTTTCACCAATTTTCTTGAGACTTGATAAGGGATATATACATTTCTCGAAAGTAGGGCCTTGCTATTGTTTTTCTTACGTTAAATATTATTTTTAGATGCTGAATATTGTACAGCTTGTAGAGATTGAAGGTAAAAGGATTACATTATAAATCGTCTTTCACTGACAAACCAGATTTTTAAAATAAGATTCTTAATTATCAGTGAAAAAAAGAATTTTATGAAACAACATTGGATTGCGAACCGTGGAGCAGCAAAATTTGTAAACCCGACCAATGGCCTGACAAAATTCACAGTCGAAACCCACTATCTTTTCTTTCAAGTGAAGTTATCTACCCATGGTTGCAGCCATAACTTTCTCCTTGAGAGTCAAGCTTTTTGCTTGCTATTTCTATTTTGGACAAAATTTTCCAACAAATTTAATAAGTGTAGTTGTAATATAGAACTTTGAATGGATGGGTACAGGGAATATTACTCAAATAAATAAATCGAAAATCTGCATAATTTTTAGGTTTCCATAGTGTGAAACTCATGCTGGCCTCATCATGTTACAACCTTGAGAATAGACAAATATTAATCAATATTCCCGTTCAACATGCCCTAAAAGTTTCAACTTAATACTCTTACCCATTCCTGAGATATTGCGAATATGCCCTTTGGCCAATTTGGATGCACATAGTTTTTTTTTTATTTATTTCAACGTCCTTTTCACTATGCCCGTACAATTTTGACAACCTTACACGCCCCTTAACTTTCTCTGTTATTTTCAACTTAATACTCTATTCTGTTCCTGAGATATTGTATCTATGCCATTTTGACTACCAGGATTCGCTTAAACTTTTTTGGTTTAGTTTAATAATAGTAATAGCAGTAAAATTAGTAGTAGCAATTGTAGCAGAAGTAGCAGTTTTATTCACAGTCGTAGTCGCAACCGCAGCAGCAGGAGCAGTAGTACTTGCAGCGCTATTAATAGTCGTAAGTAGTCGAGGTCGTAGCAATTGCAAGAAGTCGCACTTGGAAAGAACCGCAGTAGCAGCAGTAGTCACAAGTAGTCGTGGTTATATTTGGAAGCAATTGCAGTCGCAAGTAGTCATAGTCGGAGTAGCAAGTCGTAGCAGTCACTGTTGCAACTAGTTGCAGTCGCAAGAAGTAGTAGCCCAGAGCAGTCACAGTCACATTCATAGTCGCGAGTAATCGAAATCACATTCACAAGTAGTCGCAGTTGTAAACGATCAGACTCGCAAGTTGCAGCAACGCTAGTAGCTGCGGTCACAAGTAGTCACTGTCGAAGTCACAAGTAGTTGCAGTCGCAGTCACAAGTAGTCTTAATTGCAGTTGCAAATAGCCACAGTTTGAAATAGTCGCAGTAATAGTAGCAATGGCATTAGTAGCACTGGTAATAGTAGGAGCAGTCGTAGAAGCCTTGGCAATTTCAACTTAATACCCTTAGCCATTCCTAAGATATTGTAGATAGGTCCTTTTGATAACCTGAATGCCTATACTTTCTTTTGATTTTGCTCGACTTCCTCCTCAACATTCCCTGTATTTTCACCTTAATAACCTTGAACTTTTTGAACACGCCCAGGATTAAACATCCCACCTTCCCCTATAATAAATACTATATGTAAACAATCAATAAATTGCATAATTTACAGCCCTTGCCCCAGAGGCTTTAGGCGGTTATATCGTCCCTGGAGCCATATTTATTGGACATTTTGACTGTCTAAAATTTTTATTCGCATTTAGGGAGGCATCTAAAAAGGGCGGAGCTAGGATGGTTGCCCTCCGGTCAGTTTCGGCTCTTAAAAAAACACTAGAACTTTCCATTTACGGTCGATTTGAGCTCCCTCCGAAGTCTCTTCAACAACATCTTCCATACCTTGTGGCTTGGTCGAAAAAAATGGATAAATAACAAATAGTCCACTTCACTCTTTGCCGCGGCAGCACTATTGCGCTGCTTATAATTAGGCAATATCTAGAAAGAGCTTGTAGTTTTTAGACGTTTAAATCATGTGGAAGCTCATTTACATTTTGACTTTTTAGTGTAGACACATTTATATTTTTCTAGTAAGAACAGGTGTTAGATGTAGATGCTAAACGTTTTCAATCATGTGGGTACTCATCTACATTTTGACAAAATTTGCCGCCCACCAACCGTAGTACATCAAATTCATATCTGAAAGTTGTGTCTGAAGTGATTCTATGTAGTGTGTAAGAAAAGATGAAGTCAACTCATCTTATCAGTTATCAGCTGCATGGTTGAAATCACTGAATATGTACAAGCTCTTAATGATGTTTTTCCTAATCTGGATACGCTTTTCAAATAGAAATATAGATTAAATAAAATCTATTCCACTTTTCAAATACCCCTATGTTTGTTATAGGCTTGTAAGTGAGCTACAGAAAAAATATGATGAAGAAATCAAAGCATATGCCGCTCAAATTCGGGAGCTTTCACTGAACGTTGAAGATTTGACTGAATCAAACAAAATCCTTGGAGATGTCTTAGTCAAAGCCAAAAACAAAATAAAAGAATTGGGCATTCAAAGAAGGTAATTTATGTTAAATTTTCGAGTAACTCTTAGATAGCTTATTATCTATGTAAACTGAGTAGTTTTGCTTCTTTTTTTAGTCTCAATAGCATCGGTGAATTCATTTCCCAATTTTTATTAAAAATTGCAGTACTGGGTTTTAAGTTTAACCAAAGTTGTATTAAACGGTCTCAAAGAATTTTAACCAATAATAAGGGTTTAAACGCTATTAAAGTCTCATCCAAAGATCGTGAAGAATGTTTCTTTAGGACTCTTCACAGGAACGCTTTGCTATATATCAATTTCTATCCATGATTGCTTTGGACCAATAAGGACTGCTTCTTAAGGAGGAAGGAAATTGTAATTGGTAGGTAATAGTTAAGCCTAGAAATTGATGTGTTTACGGCTTGAGGCAAAGCTACCAGATATTTTACCGAGCTGATTTGTTATTGAAAAACATTTCTATGTAATTATCTTAATCTTTCAAAAGTCGATCTGACCAAGTTTACGTTTTACATTTTTGTAAGTTCTAGTATGGTATGACTTGACCGACTCAACTTGTAAAGTAGCAAGGGTACTCCCTAAAAATAAGGTTTTAAACTGTTTAAATTTTGTTATTGAACATTAAGTTGTTTTCTGAAGCCAATTCTGCGACTTTTATTCTGAAATTCCTCTGGCAGATTCTCCATACTCGCGTAAACAAGCAAACACGAAAAAATACTTGGTATTTCTCTATTAATTAATGGATGAAATCGCAAATCATTAAGTATGTGTAAATTGACGGTTAACAAATTAATAATAATTATAACATTTGACATTTTCCCAAACAAATAAATGATTGACTTTAAATAATAATCATCAATAAATTCTTTTTGAGTTATTTTATTGAACTGGTATGATTAGCGTCTACACAGTTCATATATCGAGCAAAATGGCCACCAAGACTGCGTCAGCCATCATCACTATAAATTTTAACTTTCAGTGTCTTTTAACAAACTTTTTGGATTTTTTTCTCTAATGCATCTTAAATGTTGTTCTTTAGCTTGCTGCAGTTATTGTTGTCTAACTAGTATTTACTCAATTTTTAAAAAGAATTCCGGTGTAAGTATGTGTGAGAAAAAATCATTCCATGTTGCGTACGTATCTATGTGTATCGGACAATCGTCTATTTGCAAAGAATAATAGCACATCAATAAGGGACTGGTGACATCACACATTTTTCTGAACAAATTTACAATTAACCAATCACCTATTTTATGTCTGATGGGACTTTATGTCGGAGTCACGATAAAACTTTTCGGTGATATCATGAGTGAAGTAATTTTTATTTCAGCTTTAAAATCCTATTGTTATTATGTATAATTTACTATTTTAAGTGTTTTTTTTTTTTACTAGATCAAATGTTTTGGGTAAAATCTAGGACAAGCGATTTGATTTTCGTTTCAAGTAGTTCTGCTGAGAATCCTTGGGTTTTTCTGCAATTACTGATGAAATTTTACCTTTCTCAATACTCGTGATTAATTTAGGTCAGGCACGAATAAGGCATGGGAATCTATGAATTTCGTGCATGTTTGCTTTTTGTCCATTTTATACTTTTACCCCATTTTCCTTAAATTTTGTTGTATCAAAGTAGAACAAATTGAATTTAGTCAACGACAATAGCGACAAAGACCACACTGTGTTTCCATCACAAACATCAAAAACAAGAGGGAACTCTTTTCGCAAGGCAGTGGAATTCTTATTTGAATGAATAGTTTCATCCTATGTCTAAGGGTCGTCCCCTGCAAAACATAAATATATCAAAAAGTTTCTTTTTTTCTTTTATATATATATATATATGTTTTGCTGAGGACGGCCCTTGGGCATAGGGCAGAAATATTCATTCAAATTAGAATTCTACTCTCTTGCAAAAAGAGTTCCCTATTGTTCCTCTTGCTTTTGATGTTTTTGATGCTTATAAAACCACATATCTCTCGATTTTTCTTAATTCTGGAGGGTTAAAAAAGTTAATAGTTCCCAACGGCTCACAGCTCCATAATAGATAGGTAATTGCAAGTAGAAATTTTAGTAAGTTTCAAAGGATGAAATGCGGCATTTTTGTAAGATTTTGATTTAAAGCCAATTGTCTTCAACAAAGTACGCCGTTAATCCAACACATTTTCTAGGTTTTCTGGCATCTAACACTAAGCTCATTTTATTTTATATTTTTACACTCCTATGGTATACCTTCCCATACCTAATGGCTCAATAGAGGGTTCATAAGAAGACGAATCTCCATAATCTTGTAGTTGAAACTAGAAAATTTGTTCAAATAATAATAACATGTTAGTTTCAACATCTAACAACAAAAAATTAAGCGAGAAAATCGCGTTTAATTTAAATGGTCGAAGAAATTATTTACGTATAACAAGCCAGAAATTGACTTGGTAAAGGACTTGTTGAAATATAACCTAATCCTAATTCAATAGGACTTATTGCAATTATTTATTGGACAAGTGTAATTACTCTATTGAACGTAGTTTGAACATCAAAATAAATCTAAGTCGCTGTGGTCTCTCACGATCTAGAATTATAATTATGAAATCATCAAGTTGTGTTCCTGTGGTTCTTTTTTTAATTTCTTGTGGTTCTTTTTGTGTGACTTGGTAGTTTTACCGATAATTTGTGTTGCGAGAGCAACACTTTGGTTTTGTCGTGTTTTTTTTTTTTTTTTTTTTTTTTTTTTTTTTTTTCTAGCACCCCGATTTCAGCTTATTCCTAGAAAGTGGTAAGGGTCTAACCTCTGCGGTTTTTACGGAAAGTGTGGACCTTAGGCCGGATTGATGAATATGACTTTACATTTTGGAAAGCTTCGTAGAACTCTTGCCTGGGGCCAAAAAGGATGATGTTTGCTTGTCCTTGAGCCAGAGCCTATAGTGTGTGAAGTGAAGAGGAGTTGTATAGCCTATGTCAGAGAGGACTATCTGAAGTTATGCAGCCAAGCTTTCGTTTCATCAAACCATGTTTCTGCTTTCGAGTGGAAAGCTCCGTTCTAGCAGGCAAGCAGGCAGGCACCAGTTTCAAATTGAAGATGGACTAAAATCTATAAGTGTTAAATATATGCGACAGTTACCCTGCCCCACAGCCAATATATCTTCTTTGAGTGATAAATAGAAAAATTTAGAGAAGCAAAAAAGCGGCATTTTCCCACGGGTCCGAAAGTGCTGCCATCTATTGTTTCTACCCATTTCTGTTCGTGATTTCAGCTGAGTTTATCATTCGGTTTTTCGCACTTGGGATTGCGGTAGAGAAATGGTATCAGATGTGCCTCTTAAACTTTAAAAGTTCTCTCATTGCTAAAGAAATTAGAGTTTATCCTTTGCTCCTTTCTAAGTGATGACGTTAGAAAGTTGGCCTACGGCAAAAAAGTCAACTTTTGAACTAAGACAGATAGATTTTTTTTTCGACGGCAGTCGATAGCTTTTGATGAGCTGATCAAAGTATATGTCATCCATTTTTTTGTACAAAAATTCCTTCATGAGATATACCAGTTTGAAAGTTTAAAGGGGTTGACAACTTCAGTAGTAAGGTACACACTGAAACCAAAAATAGGCCGATACCAATTGTGAGACATATAGGGGAGTTATAAGCAACAGTCGGCTGTTAGCTCATAATCATCCTCGGCAATGAGGGGTTCGCAACTCTTGCTAGTTGGTGTACCTATTTTTTGTTTCCGTTGTATTTGATGGTAAGACCAATTTGGTTCCAGTGGTAAGACATGTAGGGGACTTGTAAGTAATAATCGGCTGTAAGGCTACAATCATCTTTAGCAATGAGGAGTTTGCAACTTTTGCGAGTTGGTTTACCTAGTATGTATTTTAGCATCCTTACAGATTAACAACTTCAGCGTTTAGTCGCAGCGAGGAAACAAAACCAAAGTGTTGCTCTCGCAACACTTTACTCGGCGAAGCCAAGCAAAGGTTGCCGCAACACCTCACGTTGCCCATGCAACGTAGATATAATTTTATTGCTCTTTAATGACCTGCGTTTTCAACTATTAAAGAACAGTGTGGCACAGTTATGTTAATGAATAATGAATGAATTCAATTTAGGAAAAACTAAGCTAATAAAATACATAAATATGCATTTTTGGGATAATCTTAAGAAAATCCATAACTTACTCAATAAAAATTGTATGCACAGAGAAAGCCAAATTCAGTCGCGCTATAGATAGATTTTTGTCCCAGAAAGAGAACATGTACAAAAATAAAATCCTTTGATTTCAGAAACTGGGAAATTACGTCTGACCGTTCTTACCTCTTTGGGTGTCTATCTAAATTTAAGACATATTTACATACTAAAGGTGATTTCTTTGTACAGCAAGGGATTACGCGCAAAATGCAGAACAAACATTAAAGCAATGGGATATGAAATATAAATACAAGGGAATATGAATCGTCTAGGTCATAAATAAAGTTAAAGTTAAAAGTCAAAGCTAAATAAAGTTAAAGCATAAATAAAGTGGTCATACGAAAGTTACTCTTAAAGGAAAGTTTATTTTCTGGATGTCAAACGAAATGGAAAAATTTACATATACCAACCTTTATTTGGCAAGAATAGGAAGACAAGAATAGGAGCAAGAATGATTTCATTTGTGCCATTTGAGTTTCAAAGACAATGAGTTGCCAATGAAATAAATAGTGCCGGAAGCGTTTTATTTAAAAAAGTTTTGTCTAGAACTTGCTGGTTTGATTAAACACATTTTAACTCCCCTCTCCCGTCGATTTTCATCTTTTTGCCTTAGTTAGCGACGGTACCTTATGGCAATGGCTTATACGCTGATTTAATAAAAGCATGAAAGTTAGAATTATGTTGAAAACAAGCTTATGGAAGGGCAGAACCCAAGGCGGAGCAATCTGTTTTCAAAAGCTGAGCCTGGATTTTTTGGTGGCATTTTTTTTTTTTTTTTTTTTTTTTTTTTTTTTTTTTTTTTTTTTTTTTTTTTTTTTTTTTTTTTAATACAAATGGAGTTTTATGGATCAAATGTGTCAAGTCCAAAAAAAAAAAACGTTAAAAAAATTTCCAGCCAAGACGTGGATACTCATATATTAGATTTGGCATCCGAGAAAGCGAATAACTTCAATTTTTAAGTTAGAAACTTAACCGGGAATATATATATATATATATATATATATATATATATATATATATATATATATATATATATATATATATATATATATATATATATATATATATATATATATATATATATATATATATATATATATATATATATATATATATATATATATATATATATATATATATATATATATATATATATATATATATATGTATATGTTACTTGAAAATGATTGATTTTTCTCATAGCCATTTTTTTCTGAAATTATAACTATAGAGTAACTGAAACATCATTGCGTATTTCTGTAAAGATAATACCTTTTTTGGTAGTTCATGAACATTGTACTTTATGACATGGTGAAAGTGCCATAACTCATGTGTTACCCCATTTGCTTGTGCTTCTGGTTGTATTTTTCGTATTTCTAGTTGAAAGAAGGTATAAAATAAGTAGCTGCTGAGCGAATACCCTATCTATAGAAACTTTTGGCTGAAAACATCTACCTATCTAAAGCCTACCTGTGGTATGAAATATTTTAAGACACAGTACTGCACAACTGGCTAGTGTATAGGTCTATGTCGGTTTGATTCACAGTGATGGAAGGTCTAACTTTCAGATTTCCATTATCGTTATGCAAATCGTAAGAGTAATTGCATATTTTATGTTTTCTGGGCTTAGCTACGGTTCCTGGTTGTGTAGCGCTGCATCTTGATATATTTATATTTTATTCCTGTTTAGATTTAATATTTCCCAAGCATTAATAAACATATATATTCTTTTTATATTTGGATTTAAAAGTCTGTGGAAAACCAATTTTTATTCCTTGTAATAAACTTGGATTTATAGGTGTTTTTTATTTCCTGGAGTAAGCTATCCAAATCAACAATTTGATACAACTTAGTTTTTTTTTTTGTAGAGAGCTCCAACGGGAATCTTCAAGACTGAAAGCAACGTCATTCGTGAAAGAGAGACAGTTGGCTGAAATTCAAGGAAAGCTCGAAAATGTCATTGATTGGTCTCAAAAACTGAAGAAAGAACGTGATTGTCTCAAAGGTATTGCACGTGAGCGAGCACGTTCTGAAACTCAACTAATTCAAAAATGTGCAGCAGAAGCTGTCACTGTTGCTAAATTAAAGCAAAAATTAAAGTATGTGTATAATAATTAGATTTTTGTTGCACTAAATTATTATGAACTTGAAATATATCTATCAATTGGTGAAAGGTTGTCCTTAATTTTTCCCGGATGGTACCAGAAAGGAGTTAATGGAAACCTTTACCCACTAGCGTAGCCAGAAGAAAGGGCTCGGGGGTGGGGCAAGACCCTCCCCCCGGAGGATGTGGGATAAAATTTAAATTACAATGAATGAGAGCTGTTTTTAAAACTGAAGGATCCCATTAGACAGCTTAAGATGATATCCTCAACACTTTCATCCAAGTCCCTTTAAAAATTGCCCGAAAGACAGTTTTATCGTACATATGATCAATACCTTAGTCAGACAAGTAAATTGAAATGAAAAATGGCACAAAATACCTTTCACAGTGAAATTAGTTTATATGAATATATGAGTATTATTTTATAGGGGGAAGCTAATTGTGATTGGTCGAAAATGATTGTACCTAGACATTGATGTCTAGCTAAGCATGCATGTAAATTGGACATAACTTCCAGTGAAATAGCTGATGGTTTGAATACCCGTCAAAGCAACGCACTTCTCGAGCTGTTCTGCTGCCTGGTTTGTTTTATGTGGTTGACCGACAAAAATTTATTAATCAAGATGAATCAACGCGCAATCAATCCGTAGCGTGTGTCCTTAAGTGACAGCGTAAAGACAATGATGTGTTACGAATTAATTGTAACAATGATAAATGAGAGAAACTCTAGTAATTAAACGAATATAGCATTCTACTGAAAGTAAATTATTCTAGCTGGAATTTGGCTAATATTAGACATTTTATAGCCAAGGCCGTATCCAGGGAGCGGTTATCAGGGCCTGAACCCCCCCCCCCCACGAAAATTTTCCCAGCACACAAAAACGTAACAAAAATGCATATAAACAAATTACCAATTTTTGATGCTTTTTTCAAGTTTCGTTGTACCCCTCCCTCCCCGAACAAAAATCCTGGATACGGCCTTGTTTCCAGTCGAAGTTAAATTGACAGCATTTATAAATGAGACAATATATTAATTCATACTTATCGCTTTTGTTCTAGTTGTCTAATTGAAAATCTGCTTCTTTTTATTTTGCATTGGTGCAATAATAAATGTTGCAATGGATAATGATTTTCCTGATAGTCTTCTTTTTTGGACTAGCATGGAGACTCTTTCGCATGTTCTCATAACCAAAACCAAATTCTGAGCGTAGTGTAGTGTGTTTTTGCAGCTGAGTTCGAACTTTGGGTAGCTGCATTACCTAGCTGATATCAATCCCACTACACTACTATAGAACAAATTGGAACTGGAAGTTATTCCCACTCTTAGAATTATATATACCGAAGTAATGATTTTTTTTTATACTCAGAGCCTACCAAATTCAATAGGTTGCTTCAGGAATTTAACCGATGTGAATAGTAAGGTGTAAGTAGTTGTGTCAAACTACAAACCAAGCAGCGAATTAATTGTTTTGACTTAAACGCATTTAGTTACGATTATTTCAAAAATATACCACTATTATTACCGAAAATAGTTAATACTTTAATTTTATCTATGCCTATGTGGAGTTTGGTCGAACCTCACAAGAAAAAAACATTGATTCTGTGCTACAAAGTCGATTTTTTAAGTTACATGTTAAAGCACCAAAGTTTGAATTCACATTAGTCTTGCAGCTGATGTCCTAGAAAAATTACTTTGTATTAATGTAACTTTTAATAGAATGCATCCTCAGACATGTCATTCCTGCTTCTTTGTTATTGTGTTTGTTGGAAGACCCGCTTATTGAAGAAAGCCAAATTGACAAAAAAAAATGAAAAAAAATAAAAAAACAAAATGAAATGCACTCGTTTGTTTTTAAGAATAAGGGGGTGGATAACTGATTTTGTCCTTGTGATTAAAATAACGATAAAAGCTATTTCAGTGCTACTAAACATTTTTCACTAAATTTGCATAGTATTTTAAGTGGCAGAATTAGCCTACGAATTTTATATGTAATGATGCTACCCATCCAACCCAATTTTCAAGCATTGTATGCGGCAAGAAGTGGGCATACTCTGTATTTTGTATACAACATTTGATAAAAGCTGGCATATACATAAGCGCCACCAAATCCATTTTTGTCAAATATTTGTCCGAAAGCTCATTTGTTTGAAATAAGTAATACCTTAGTGTTATTCCCAAGCGTCACCCTTAATTAACGAATACCCCTTACGCTTAAGTAAGCTTGGGGAATTGATTCGGAAAAATTAGAAAAAATGACGTAGTGTGAAACTTGGTGGGAAGCATAAGCACAAGTCATAGATACGTGATTGACATAACCGGACCTGATCTGCTCTCTTTGAGGGATTGGGGGGGTGCTAATTCGGAAAAATAAAAAAATGAGGTATTTTTAACGTACGAACGGGTGATTGGATCCCAATGAAATTTGATATTTAGAAGGAACTCGTATCTCAGAGCTCTTATTTCAAATCTTTTCCGGATTCGGTGACATTGGGGGGAGTTGGAGGAGGAAACCGTAAATTTTGGAAAACGCTTAGAGTGGAGAGATCGGGATGACACTTTGTTGGAAGAATAAGCACTAGTCCTAGATACGTGATTGACATTACCGGACCGGATTTGCTCTCTTTGGGGGAGTTAGGGGGGATATAATTCGGTAATTCGGAAAAATTAGAAAAAATGAGGTATTTTTAACTTACAAACGGGTGATTGAATCTTAATGAAATTTGATATTTAGTAGGACCTCGTGTCTCAGAGCTCTTGTTTTAAATCCTGACCGGATCCGGTGACACTGGGGGAGTTGGAGGAGGAAACCGGAAATCTTGGAAAAGATTTCCTTTTAATGAATTTTGAAAAAGTGGGCTGGGAATTGGGACTAATTCGCTCTCTGTGTTTGGTTTATAACAATCACAATTAACATAAATTATAAACTTCATATAGATATAATATGTGAGCATAAAATGTAAGCTCAAGTTTCAGATCAGCGTCATTATAAGATTTATTAGTGAGATTACACTAATTAGTCAACCAATAATTTGATTATCTGCTAAAGACAGTGAAAAAAAGACCTTGCCACTCATAACATTGGCCTTTCCGATAATTAGAACATGATATAGTCTCAGAACCTGTTTCAATCGAGCCGTATAATTTGTTGTCAAATAAGGTTACCCTTAAAAAAGCTATCTTAGAGCTTTTGGGCGTGGTCCACTAGCCAAAACTTTCTCTCTAGCAAAGAAAAATCGGTAATATATTCACCATTTATTCTTTAATTAACAAATACACAACAGCGAATTTGCATGATTTCACTGGTGTTCCAGAATACAGCACATACCTCACGATTAGCTGAAATAAAGCCGTCAAACAAAAGAAAAAATAAATTTACAAAAACAAAGCTGTTATTAGCTACTTTAAAACAGTTTTTTTATTCCCATATGTAATAACCTTTTCAATTTGATGAAAGAAAGGTCGAGCAATAATTAAGCTAATTAAGCTAACTTGCCACTTTGCTAAAGTACGTTTTGGGGTTTATTTTGGGTAAGTTATTTTCCAGTTAAAAAATAAACAAACTTTGAAAAAAAATTCGTCGACTGACAGTCGCTTCAACAAACCACGTTTGTGATGTTAGGCAGTCTCCGGTTTTTTTTTTGTTCTAAGCTCAATGATTCATAAAAGCAAGGTCAATCAATCTCACAAAGTATTACACTTCAAGCTTACATTTTAGATGGTCGTAAATGCAAGCTAAGCTAAGGGATGTCATTTTAATAATCAACAACACGGGACTCTTCGGTGACATAGATGGTCTGGGTAGTTTGACCTCCTGGAACTGAGGTGACGAAAGTGCGGTGTTTGGCACGAACAAGGTTTAAATTTGTCTCGGCAGAGTCAGCACGTTCTTCGGCGGCTTCGAGTTCTCTCTGGAAGCGACGGACACGGGTCAAGCTTTGCTGAGACATTCCCTCCTAGAAAAATGAACTAAGGCTCAAAACAGTGACTATAGAATTATTTATACATCACATCATTTGTAACGCTCCTTGGACATCGTGTATAATGACAATGCTAGTAACTTTGTTGACGAGATTACGATATCTCATAGACGAAGAAAAAGTACAAATATGATTGACCCTTAAAAAAAAACAATAAAAAAGAAAACAACCAGAAAGGATAGATGCGTACCATCTTATATCTTTCAAATCAATACAAAAACTTTCAAAAGTTCACTTTGAATCAGCCTCGCTTGAGTGAGATTGCTATTTTGTTCATACCTTAATTTTTAACATATTTTGTGCCCAAAAATAAAGAGATTATCTCTGGCTCATTTTCGAAGGCGAGGTGAAATAGGCCTCTTTGCAGTGTCTTTTATTTTAGTCCCAGTTGCAGAGGGACATTTACTTCATGAGAAGTAGGCGAGAACTCAAGGTAAAGACACTAACGTGATAGTAACAAGCACAATTCGCAAAAATGTAAAGGGGATGTATTTATTTAAATCTACAGGGGGATCAGTTATGTTGTTTTCAATTTTCTTCAATGAGCATACTAAAGAAAGATATTTGTCAATGAAAATATGAGAAAAAGTTATTTTTCGAAACGAATTGGAAGGTCGGGGGGGGGGGGTGAAAGAAATATAGGGGGAATATACAATAACAACTTACTGTTTCGCTAAGCTGACGCTTGTAGACTTTGATCTTTTCGTTAAGTTTGTCGACGGATTCCTGTAGTAGAGCAATGTTCTTATGGTCTTCATCTCCCTGGATTTGAAGCTCCTTAACGTGGCGTTCTTTCTTGCGAAGGATTTTAACTGTTTCAGCATGGCGACGACGCTCTTCGTCCAGTTCGATTTCGATATCGCGAACCTATAAAATAATAAACTACAAATCCTGCCATCTGCAGAAAATTGTATTCGGTAGTTTCGCTTCTCTTGGGGAACTTATTAAGAGAGAGATATATATATATGAACTGAGAGAGGAATAAGCATAGCTTTTAGTTCTGAACGAAAGCACTGTAAAAATATCTGCAGCTTTCAGAGTTAAACCCAATGATGAATATTTAATTGTGATTAGTATTCACGCAGGGCAAATTTTGATATGATTTTTTTTTAAATTACTATTCAAATTGTTTTCTTTTTCAACGTAACGTCCTTTTCATAAGAGACAAAATTTCTCAAAGGGTACAATCACAGAAGAACAGAATTTACTTGTAACGAACCAATGACAAAGAAAATTCCTCTTTTTGTTTGCTTAAGATTTCATACAAAAAAACTTTCAGGTTTGCAGTCTTTTTACAGTCTCAAAACTTAACATAGAAACGACTGGTGAATACAATAACAGGCAAAAACTGAAAGAGTATTTAGTTTTCCTTTCTAGATTGCCTATAAAGAATAAAGTGATTGGCTAAAAAGAAATGTGACGTCACAAAAATAAACCAATGCAATTATGGCTCACATTTTAAGACGGAGGAATAGGAAAATACTTTTTTTGTTTCCCTTTGGTAGAACTCCAAAAATTTTTGTCTAATATGCAGCTAATGCTACTGGAATTGATAGTCAATTTAATTGGCTATCAAATGGTAAGAACTGTACGTCATTAAAATTTCGCTATTCCACGTTCGTCTTATTTATCTTCCAAGAATGTATGAAACTAGGCAACGGAAGTTCAAGTTCTTCACAAATCTTTCAAGAGAAATGGCTTTGGATGCCTGTTTGTCTGCCATTCCATGCAAACTGACGGTCTTGTGTCAATACCAAATTTTTAGGCAACCTGCCGCAGACTCTAGGCAGGCGTGGCTTTCTAAAAGCTAACATACAAGCATTGGTCCAATAAGAGAGTCACACTTACTCCCGCCCTTTACCCGTACCATTTAACCAAACATTTGGAAGTATCTACCTTAGGAATGGACATATGGACAGATAGACTTATCTATTAACAAACGAACTGACATCATTTTTATACAATCCTAATAAGGGCTTATGCCAGATTTGCCTCTCACTCAATCGGAATATCTGTCTTGATTTTTTTCAACAATTAGCTATGGCTTGGTGCCCACAGCTACTTGATTTTTATTTCAAACCTTTAAATATCATATATAATATATTAGGTTAAAAAAAATGACAGGATTAATTTCGAACGTCAATTTCATCCAATATTTATATTTATAGAAAACCAATTTATGAAATATTGAGTGTCGCATCTTTAAATTATCACTAGTGAGACCGCAAAGAAAATTGCCATTTGAACACCTTGAGCCTCAGTACGTGAGAAATCAGGAATCGAGCTATTTTTTATACACCGAGAATGTTTTTACAAGAACTATCAAAGCGTGAATAGTTAGGAGAGGATTTTTTCCGTGTTTTCCTTCATCTTAATGAACCGGAAGCTAAGTAGGAGTTGGTGGTAATTAGGTCAAATACAAGTCTGTGCTTCTATAATTAGCTAAAATTGTAAACAGAATCTTATTCAACCAGACTTCAAAATACAAGCCGACAAAAATCGATTCTCGATTCTTTTTATATTGTTACTAATAGTTGATCAAAACAGGTGGCCACCTTAGAATCTTTTATGCATACATGTTCAGGGGGGGGGGGGGGGGTAATGCTCTCTTCCCAAAATCTCAGAACTTCTTCTGTTGTAGCCATATTTTTTTAGAATTCGACTATGTCTTTCTTTTCTTTTGTTATTCTTAACAATTCCCTGCACCTGATATAAAACAAGGTAGAGAATACGGCATTCGACTTTCCAGTCCCTACTGGCGGTGCTGATCTCTGTTTCATGACTTTTCATTCAGGAAGTGCATTGGGGGTTGAGAGCCAGCCATCCAGTGCTTTCGCACACTCTTCCTGTTTACCTTCCCCGGATTTATCCAGGTACCCATTTAGAGCTGGGTCGACTTTGGCTGAGTAACCTCCTGTGTATGTGAATACTCTTGCACATGCTGAATTTTCTCGTGGTTTTATTGAAACGATCCATGGTTATGGATCAGTAGGCTGTTTTCTCAGTATTTAAATTATTTTTATTTTACTTTCAGAAGTTTTTTTTTCATTTAGCCACCAAAAGTGTAACACAAAGCCGTCAACTTGCAACGTTAATCATGATCCGTAGCAATAGCGGTCCTAAATTTAGGTGCTAAGGACTGCAATCTTGTTTATTTAAGATTACACCGAGAATTTTCGCATTAAAAAGAATTGATAATAAGGAATGCTTACTCTAGCTTCGAGTTTGCTGATGATGCGCTTGCTGTTGACGAGAGTTGAAGATTCGACTTCTTCCAAACGAATGGTCAAGCTCTTGATCTCAACTTCGAGTGACTTCTTGATAGATTCAATTTTGGTGACTCGTTCTTGCTCTTCATGAAGGAGCTCAATCGTGTGCTTAGCCTCATTTTGTGCTTTTAGTGCGCGGTCATCAGCCATCTATGAAAAATAAAAAAGGTTTATTTATCAAAGTAGCTAAAGAGCCTATTGGATCAATTCGGCAGAATTTTTTTTACTTTTATGCCTAAACAGAAGATTATAAGTCACCTTAACCCTGTACAACCCAAACCAAAAATTACACCCCGAAAGCTCCAACATGATCCCCTCAGCGGCGAGATAAAACAGGGAATACTCTCTTGTGACGATAGGAAACCAGCTGGACTGGCATTTGCCTATTCTCGGGATTCTTTCATGAAGGGCAAAATTTATTTAAAAAGTACTCGGGAGAAATACTGGCTTCAGCCACCCTTTATATAACCTCACGGGATTGGCTAGGAGTTACCAATTTATTAAAGTGAGGCGGACATAAATCATGTTCACAAATTGAGAGCTTAGCCATGATGTAACTTTAAAAAAATGATATAAATTGAAAAAGGGATCATTCATTCAGGGAATATGGCGTACCAGACAGGCCGAACTATAGAAAACACAACAGATTTATTACAAAGCCGTCTTCTTCAGCCTTTTTACATTGCAGATATATGAAAAAAAAATTCCTAAAAATAATGAGTCTATATATTTGCACAAAATACTGTAGAGAATTCCACATAGCTATTCCTTAAATAGCCCTTTTCAATGCTTTATGTATATAGAATGTATGAATTCTATAGAATACATTCTATATCTACATTCTATAGAATAGAATGTAGAATGTATATCAAAGGGAATAAGACTGAACCCTATGAAATTCAGTTCTTAGTCCTTATTTTCCATCGAGGAAGCGACAATAATAAACATAAACTGCCCTCCCTTACCTTCATGGGGGCAGTTCAATGCATTAAAATTAAAGGGGGGAGGGCAAAATTTATTTTTTCAAAATCTAGGGGGAGGGGTAAATTTGTCGTTTTCTCAATTCTTTTTATAATGAGAATACAAAATACCCCCAAGAAGTTATTTTTTAAAACTCTAGGATGGTGGACGCGAAATATGAATCGGGAAACATGACCCCCCTCTCAAATGACACAAATGTTAGGAGCTGGACGTATAATTTCAGAGATTATTGGTAGTGGTTCAGGAAGAGCCTTAGAGGTAATTTCAGCATTTTAACCACCAACGCCTGCAAAACATTGCAATATATTGGAACATAACACAAAAACAATGTAAGACGAAATTTGAATATTAACTTTGAATCAAACGTTTGAAACACATAAACAGATATCAAAATCCGTTCACAAATTAGAAACGTACATTTTAAAGTAAAACGCATTGAAAATGGACAAAGACAAGCTTTCACACGGTGGCGTCAATTGGAGCAAAGGGGCTCTGGCCCCTAGTTTTATAGCCTCTCCCTCATTTGGTATTTTCATTGCAAGAATTCATGGTCAATCGATTAGACCACAGCTTAGATACCGATACTGTTATGAAAACTCGATTTATTTTTGGGACACAGTGCGCGGTAGCGATGCTAGCGGCTTGAGACAGGAAACTGGCAGTCTGTACCAAAAGCTTCTCATGGGCAAGATAGGAGTTTTCATAACTGTATATTGGTATCTAAGCTGTGGTTCCCGCCTATGGTGTTGTAGTACGATCTACGCGTCGGAGCGCGGGCTTGGAGGAGGCGCCAAGTTCAGAGCTCTGTACCAAAAGCTTCTCATGGGCAAAATAGGAGTTTTCATAACTGTATATTGGTATCTAAGCTGTGGATTAGACATACTTTCAATTTTTCATTTAATGAATACGTTATCCAGTTTTAGGCAATTCAATTAAATTTCTGTTTTAAATTTCCAGTCCTCCAAGCTGCTTATGGAAGCACTCTCTAGGATTCTTTTTTCTTACTCTTGTGGACTTAGTAATTGTGGTGAGATTATCCACAACTCAAAATAATCATAGCGCTTGGGCATTATTTACAACGCTGTACTTATCATTTGGGCATTTCATTTATTTTTACATAAGCTGGTCACGAACCATCTAAAATCTATTATTTTGTCCCTTAAGGATGTACCCTTATATTGTTGTTTAACATCAAAGAAAGGCAGTCAAAAACTAAAAGTTTAAGTATTACCAATATAATACAAATATTATAACAATAGCATAGCCCCATGCAAAAGAACATTCCAACTGGTGATATTATACCCAGACGGTAAATAAGGGTTAGACAACCAAAACTAATAAGCGACTACTTATTATACTAGAGGATCATCAGAGAGATGTCACTGACATTTATGAGTCTCCTCTATGCTCTACTCTGGATTCTGACTACTCCCCTTGTGGATCCACAATAACTCCCAAAATCGTACATTTCGATTCAACGGATATTATATTCAGTAGCACTAATTCACAGAGATTCGGTGTAGGGGATTTGGGGGGTACATATGTTTTTCAAAATCTGGGGTAGGGGTTAATTTGTGTTTTTTTCTCAATTAAATACCAAAAAAGGCATTTTTCAATGAAAATATCCCCCGAAAAGGTGTTTCTCAAAATCCAAGGGGAGCATACTAACCCTGTCCCTCTCCAATCACCGCCACTTATTAAATTGGTACTTGAAGCTATTAAAAATTAATTCTCCTTAAAATATCACTGCAATAGAGCATTTCTTCATCGTAGCCCACGTCGATATTAAGTAAAAACAATTAAAGGTCGAAATATAAAAGTAAATTAACTGACTAATGCATTAGCAAAATAGTAAGGCATACCTTGAGTTCCTTAGAAACTTCATCATAATCTGAGGCAAGGGCACCGATTTCTTGCTCCAATTTGTTCTTGGTAGATAGGAGAGTGGTGTTAATGGAGGTAAGCTCATTAACACGGATGCTAAGCTCTTCCGCATGTACCTCTGCTTGGCGTTTTGCACGGTTTGACTGAAAGAAACAGTATTTATTAAAAGAAAAAGATATTTCAACGATGTGCATGAAATTCAACTTCATTCAGCTCAACCTAGTTCAACTCGACACTTTAACATAACCCTCGTTCAACTCTGTTCCCGTTCTACTCAGCCTTCGTTCAACTCAACCCCACACAACTCAACCTCCATTCATCCCAAACCTCATTCAACTCAACTCCATTCAACTCAACCCTTTGGTTCAACCCTCATTAAACTCTATTCTCGTTCGACTCAACCCACACAATTCAAAATCCATTCAACTCAATCCTGCACAGCTCAACAGTCTTGAATTTTCGGGGTAGCTCGACCCTCAACCCACATGCAACTCAGTACTAAAATTCAGGAGAAGCATCTAAAAGTAGCAGTTACAGTTTTAGGCCTGATAAACCGGGGGGGGGGGATATAGTATGCACAATTACAATTGCGACAATTTTTGTCAATTAAGTGGGTTAATAGCGGTGTAAAAATATAAAATGAAAGGAATCTAATGTCAGATGTCAGGAAAGCTGAGGGGTCAGCTGCCTCACTGCCCAGGGCTAGAACCACCACTAAAAGGTAGTATTTCAACACTGTAATTTGAAAAGAAAGTAAAGAAGTTTTTGAAGTTACCAGAGTCAAGGAAAATATATTTGCTAAAAGTTTGCTCGGATAGGTTATTTGAGACTTCGTCATTTATGATTGGCTTGATTAGGATCGGTAGTCTATAGTTTTTATTTTTCTTTAAAATAGACCTTCATTTAAATAGATTATTAGGACCACGTAAATAATAAATTATGTTAATTCTTTTATGTTTTACTACATTAAAAAGCAAACTTTTCCAAAAAAAGTAAAAAAAGGCAAATAAGATAAGACTTGAAAAGATATCTAGGTTATGAATATTGTAAAAGATAATGTTGTAGTTTAGAATCAATTGATTATAAAGGTTTGGATTCAGGGTCACCAATTCATGGAGATTTAGAGGGGGGCAAGGTTTTTTCTTTATGGAAATACGGAAAAGTATTTTTCTTGATTTGGGAGGGGGTATTCCCCCCCCCCCCCCTAGTTTGCACTTCTGTTTGGATACGATTTCAAAAAAGGTTTAAAATATTTTCAGGGATCAAGAAATTCAGACATAGCAGGCCATAGCAGCCTGCATCCAAAAGGATGCAGCAATTTTTTTGAGAATTTATTTTCGAGTCAAAAAAACTTGGAGGGAATCTATTACATTGTAAGGTGGGTTTAAAATTATAAGTATGTTGCTAATGTTATTAAAAGACAGGGCCCACATTCACAGTCAATCTGTCAGAGGAACAAATGTTCCATTTAATGCACGAGTGTGAATCGATAGATATTTAAGGGATAATATTTTCGGACAAGGAAAGTACAATGAAGAGTGGGTGTTCAGAGTGATTAAAGTGAATGCTATGGTACTATAAGTTGACTAGAAAAATTTATAAGATTAAGTATGGATTACATTTGAAATTGTAAAGAAATTATACACCAAGCGTTTTTTTTTTGTAAATGTTTTTGAAAGGTATTTTACATATCAAGAATAATAAATATTCTATTTTTTTGTTGCTATGGAATGAACATCTATCTATCTTGGCAAGAAGCTTTTGTGGATCGGACAAAAAAAAGGTAAATGTATCTTTAAGATGCTATTCTTTTGAGGCTCTATGATTGGTTGTCTTGTTTATGTCAATCCTATTTATTTGCAGGACTTTTCGATACTTATGTGTTATCCTGACCACACTCAAGAAGTTTCATCTGTTTGATCTGTTCAAAGCCGGTTTTCCCGTCTGCACTCTCAGTTAATCAGCTTAGCCTGGGTGAGATAAACTTTTTTGCTGGTAAATTTTAATTACATATTTAATATTCAGAGATGGTTAGGTATTTAATATAATGCGTTTTGGGTGGTCTGCTTTCCACAATTCTCTGCAGTTTCCATAATTTTGTTACTAGAGTATTGTGTGTTTGTCATATTTAGGTATATTTCATTATGATTAACCTAACTTCGCTTCTTGAGTGTGGTCGGGATAACACGCAAGTACCAAGTTTTCTTTTGACGGCTGGACTGTAGAATAGACGATGAGAATGAATGATTCCCATTTTAATTAACGATGTGATTGTGAGAATATCTTACTCTCTAATTGCGATGGCAATTAACTAGAGAACTATAATGGGGGAAAAAAAAATCAAATTACATTATCTGGAGACGCTCATTGATTAGATCATAAGTGCAAAAAATGAACACATAGAATGTAATTCCAAAGATAACCCTCAATAAAAAGATTTAGTCTTTTCCGTTATGCCTATACCGCTATTTAAAATGCATCTGGAGTCTACAGAGGGTAACCAGTTTCATAGCGAATCAAAGAATGGAAAGAACAACAAAAAAATATATTATTAGGGCTGTATATGTGTCCATCAGGGACAAATATAGAGCCTTAATGCATTTTCAGGGTATAACGTTAGGAGCCTAATAATACCATTTTTTTAAATATTAGGTGTGTATTAAGCCTACGAATATATTTGAGACCGTTAGGGGAATGTGGATGAACCGTCATAAACATAACTTTAACAATAAAAAAAACATAAAATTAGTAATCTAAAAATCCCTCTCTTTTTGTTCTAGCGACTAGTAAACAACTAAAAATATTTCTAAATAGTGGCATGGATGCAACAGAAAAGATTCAAAAGATTATTCGAAACTTCCAAGATTTTACTAAAATATCATTTCTGAGCTGCATTGTCGAACAGTGTAAAAAAATACATTTTTAGATGCATGTCATTGTTGAAAATATGATACTCCACATGATCTGAAGTTTTATAATATATGTATAGCGTGATATGTATAACATCATATGTATAGCATACTCAGCTAAAGTCAACCTTAGTATTTTCTTTGATGTCGAAATTTTTTCAAAAATCATTTTGACAACAACTTACGCTGTCAAGGTTACTTTTGTATTCATCAATTTCAATTTGGAGGGATTGAATGCGTCTGTTAGAGGCACCCAGCTGATCAAGCGCTTGCTGCAATCCTCGCTGAGCTTCATCGTAGAGGGCTTGTAATTCCTATAAGAGGAAAGAGAAGACTGAATTAAGGAAAGTGAACTACTGTACAAATAAAGGCTAGTAAATTGTTTCATTATTTTTCCGTTTTGGTTCATTTTTATTGTTGTTTTCTTCTTTTATATTTTTAATTCCGATTTCTCATCCGTGCTGGGAATCTTTTTCCATCAAAAATTTTACAGTTCATTTTTCAGGCAATTCAAAGGAATCTTAAATGTAAATCTTTTCATTAGGGTTTGGCGTTAAAATATTTGACGACCTTTGTGTTCAAAACTAATCTGACTGTCATATTACAAAAGGCTACATCCCATCTGAAATCAATTAACTCCGTCGGATCATTTATTAGCTTTTCCTCTTTTTGGTGACAGGATAACGGATATCTAACCTATATATTCAGACACTCCAAAGGTTTTGGTGGTTCTAGACCAGAACCAATACCTCAATTAGATCTGAACACTTTCAAGTGCCATAGAGATTATCAAAACACTTTCTGGATAGCTAAGGTAAAAACAATCACTTGATTAACAATAACCATAGCTTAATTTAGTCAGAGAATTATGACATATAGAAGCTTCGTTTTTTATCCCGGCATTTCTTTGTCTATTTGTTTTTTGCTCATTAGATCAAGGTACCAGAAATTATCTTTGAACTCCGATCTACATACGCAACATTAAGGAGCATTCACCTTGATGGCATTAAGCGAAATGATTACAGATACAACCGACTGCACATGAATAAACCTAATCAACGTGCAGTTCATGTTCAAGGTAGTGTGATAGCCTCAGAGAATATCTTGGTATTAAGATGTGACTATAGAGAAAATATTAGGGAAAAGACGGTTTATATTCCCAAATCAATTAATGATCATGCCTATTATTCTGTAGTCAAAAAACTAAAAAGAAATTGTTGTATTGGTGAGAGACTCAATGCAATCAGTTACTAGTCTGCAACATGGAGCAAACTGGTTGCAATCTATTGAAGGGGCATAATATGCTATGGGGAAGGGTGTAACTGACCCCTCTGGACCCCAGTTTCCTCCCAGACCCCAGTCCCCCCAGTTGAAATTTAGTTTCTTCAAAATCTTGTCAATAGTAAGATAAGCCTGCATAATTCAAGCCTCTAGAGAAACGGGTCAGTTTTCTTTAGTATAAATTTGCCTTTATGGAACTATATGGCTCATTTTCAATTGTCATTTTCATTTGATTTGGGAAAATTGGCTCCAAATCCCCCCCAAGATTTTGGCAAAATTACGCCATTGATCAAGTGCTAGTTGTTAATTAGCTCAAAATCTGCAAAGCTCAAACCCAACAACACATCTATCAGCGATTGAGACGAATCTAGGATTTTACTTGGTAAAGATTCCAAACCCATTAGAAAGGGGGGGGGGTGAATCAACCACCAAAAATATATTAACCATTATATAGCCCAGAATATAAATCAATACAAAAATTTTTAACATTCTGGGTAGGGGTATGAATTCCTGGTTATACAAGACCCCCCCTGGTTATGTATCTAATCACATAAGTAAACCATATCTTCTGGAACTATTTAAAAGACCCCTTTGTGCGGACTGCATGCGTGACCAGAGGTCGTGACGTAAGACAAAATCATGGCTCCAGCGGTAGCTGCAATAGAGGCGCCATTTGGACCAAATCTTAGGGTGGGCATGAACTCCATCTTGCCCCCCCCCCGAATCACTTCATGTCGCGTAATCATCTAGGAAATGGGCATTTGACAGAACTCGAGAATTTTATTATGTATCTACCCTACTTTCAAAGTTTACAATGATTAATAGCACATAGCGTAATTACCCCAAGGGTCGTCAAGTAATTACGCTCTTTGGTTAATAGGTGTGCAGTAATTTCAAATCAATTGGACAGAATGGATTATGTTGGACATAATGGATTATTATGGCCGGCAAAGGGCCCTTTGTGGTGGAAGCTTGGGCCCCTGGAATATCTGGGGTGGGCATTTCCCCCCCCCCCCCTGACCCCCCCCCCCCCCCCCAAATGGCGCCTCTGAGCTGCAGCCTAGTTAGAGAGTGAACCACGACCTCTAGTAACCAAAAGCTTAATAGCATAATTTAAAAAAAAATGGTCTAGTGGAAAAAATGGAAATTTGTAGCTGATTAAGAAATTGTAACTATTATTTCGATTATTTTAAATAGTAAAATATTTTTGCGGAAACGAATTTATAGGAATTTCGAATAGGACATGAAAAGGAACAGGAATTGAAAACTAGCGCTTTGCTGAAAACTAGGCTTAGTATTTTTTTTTAGAGAATTTAAGCTATAGACTAAAATTCATTGATCTGATGGCCGATAAAAGACTACTGAGAACTCTATAAAAATAAATTAAGAGCTTTATATTATGCCCTAATTCTGTTTTGTTGCGTCGATGATGTGTTGTCAGTAAAGCACTAGTTTTTTAGACTTCAACAAATATAGGAAATATCACGAACCAGTTTTACAAAAATATGTAGAAATTATGAAGCAGTAGTTTTGTTTGATTTGAGTTTCAGCTTCGCTCTTTACTGTCACCAGAAAAGCTTTTTATTTAATTATTCAAACTGAGGGGAAAAGGCTATAAGCATACTTGAAAGTACAATACTCTGAATACCAACGACTGCAAGGAAACATGCTTTCTAATTCACATAAATTTATTGCCACAAAGCCTAAAATTTACAGAACTCCCAACTCTAAACATTTTTTTAAAAACTTTGAAAAGAAAAAGTTTTTTTCAAGTTTATCTTACGCCCTTTTATTTCCGGCAAGAAAATGCAAAAGAGAACATGTCAAATTTGGTGACTACAGTGGTCAAATATAGTTCTGAAGCATGGGTGCTTCAAAAAAACGGAGGAAGATTTGCTAGATGTTTGCCAGAAAAATTGTCTACTGATTGTTTTGGGTACTCGGCTGACAGACCGCATTTCAAATAGTAGGCTGTACAAAAAGTGTGGTTCAATCCCGCTTTCTAGGACTATAATGACAGAAGGGTTGATATGGCTAGGGCACGTTCTGAGAATGAAGGATGACAGATTGCCAAAGATTATCCTTTTCGGTCAACCGTCTAGGGCTAAACGGAAATGTAAAGATGGAGGCTTTGAATGGATTAGGATGGAGGAAGAACGCGCATAGCTGTGCTGGCCTCAGGCGACTTGGTGCCGCAGTGAGTTGTTAGTAGCAGTAGGAGATATGTAACTTTCTGGGTAACCTACATTTTTATGGCTTGGAAAAATTCATACTGTTGCCTCTCTGAAGCCCAAAAGAGTTTCAATAATTGTCCTTAATTAAACAATGCAGTTTCACTACGCAACTATACTATTCGATTAAACGAAAGACCATCTCATCAAATACTACGTACTACACATTTTGAATCTAGTTTTAGCGAACGTAATTAAATTGTCTGGTTCATTTAAACTTTCGATTTCAAATTAAGGTTATTGTGGAAGCAGAAGCTATTAAAGGAAGACTAATTTCAACAAGAGCAATGATCCATAAACACTGACCAGGTTGACCAGCTCCACTGCGGTAATGCAAAAGAATTTAAGACATTCAACATAAGGTTTTTGCATGACTGAAAATGTTGAAAAATCACTTTTTTAACTGTTCATAACAAATAACTTAAATTACTCGACTCCAAATAAATTATGATTGGAAAGCCGAGACAAGTTAAATTCCCAGTGGATATATGCGCAATAATGATAATTTTTCGCTACATTTCCTGTAGATATAAGAAACGCAAAATAATAAAGACTATGAATAATTAATAATACTGAAAAATAATATTAAAAATTTTACGTGCTGAAAAACGCATAAAGACCAAGTAAATGCATTTTCTTGTCCTTTAGATCTAAAAAAAAAGTTTTTGGTTTCAAAAGCAGATTTCCCATTAATTTTTGCAAACCATAAAAAGAGAAATGAACCGTTTTCCACTTATAACCATTTGGACTAGAACTATCTACCTATCATGCGACTTGATTTAGAATGTGACTTAGCTAACTGAGCTACTCACAAGCCAAATTCTGTACCTCCACTTTTTTATTCATTTTTTTATTTTATTTTCGAAGCCTTTTCTCACAATTCCTCTGATGCTACAGAAAACTTGCATCTTTCTTCAATAAATAATTTCTAAAGACAGCTTGAATTAAAAAAAAAACAAGTTTCGCTCTTTACGCTAAAGTTCGAATTTTGTTCCAGTTCTTTAAGAATGACCTCTGGATCACAATGGTCGTTTAATTAGAATAAATAGCTCTTTTGAAAGTACTAAAAAACTTTAGCGTAAATAGGGAGGTATTGACGAGGGGGCACACCCCTCATATACGTAATAAAAAAGGGACTTATTACATATATGAGGGGGTTCACCCCATTATCAATAACTCGCTCTTTGCGCTAAAGTTCGAATTTTGTTCCAATTCTTTAAGAATACCCCTGAATAACAAAGGCCGTTGAATTAGAATAAATACTCTTTTGAAAGTACTAAAGATTTTTTAGCATAAGCAACGAAGTATTGATGAGGGGGAGAATCCCCTCAAATACGTAATAATTTCTGTTCGTCTTAAGTTTTAACGTTGCTTCTTACTTTCAGTTGAAAAAATTTGATTTTTTTTATTTAGTTTCTGATTGTTCTTAAATAATGCTGGGAAATCTGGCAACCCCTCCATGGAAAATTCTCTTCCCCCATGAAAGATTCCCCCATGGAAAGATCCTCCTAAGTAACCCTCTCCCCCCGACCTCTCCCCACCAGAAAAATCCTCCCTGAAAACGTCTGTATACTTCCTAATAACTAATGCTATATGTGAACAATGGGCAAAGCTCATAACTTGCAGCCCATTCTCCCGGGGACTGTGGGGACTAAACCGTCCTCAAAGACATAGTTATTAGATTTTTTGACTATGCTGAACAAAATGGTTATCTCAAAATTCCGACCCTGTGACTTTAGAAAAAGTAAGTGTTGAAGGGGGCCTAGTTGCCCTCCAATTTTTTTGGTCACTTAATAAGAGCACTAGGACTTTTAATTTTTGTTTGAATGAGCCCTCTCGCGACATTCTTGGACTACTCGGTCGATACCATCACCCCTGGAAAAAAGAAATAAACATCCATCCGTGATCTTTCTTCTGGTAAAAAAAATACAGACTTCCACATTTTTACAAATATCAGCTTGAAACCTCTACAGTAGTGTTCTATAATACGATGAATCTGATGGTGTGATTTTCATTGATATGCTGAATTTTAGAGGATGAAATCATCTGCAAAAATTTGGAATTTTTTTTTTGCCAGAAGAAATATTACGTATGCGTGTTTATATGTTTTTTTGTGTTTTTTTCCGGGGGCGATTTTATCGACCCAGTGGTCCTAGAATATCGCAAGAAGGCTCATTCAAATGGAAATTACAAGTTATAATAACCCTTTTAAGTGACCAAAAAATTGAAGGACAACTAGGCCCCCTCCCCCGCTCATTTTTTCCCAAAGTCAACGGATCAAAATTTTGAGATAGCCATTTAGTTTAGCGTAGTCGACAAATCTAATAACTATGTCTTTGAGGACGACTAAATCCCCCACAGTCCCCGGGGGAAGGGCTGCAAGCTATGAACTTTTCCCATTTTTCACATATAGTATGGCTATTGTTAAGTATACAGACGTTTTCAGGGGCATGTTTTCTTGGGGAGAGAGGGGCTTACGTGGGAGGATCTTTCCATGGAGGAATTTTCATGGGGAAGAGCGTTTACATGAAGGGAGAGCTGGATTTCCAAGCATGATTTGATAAATAATCAGAAATTAAATATAAAAAAAGTTTTATAAACTGAAAGTAAGGAGCAACATTAAAACTTAAAACGAACAGAAATCATTACGTATACGAGGAGTTTCGCCCCCTCGTCAATACCTCACTCTTTACGCCAAACTATTTTTAGTAATTTCAAAAGAGCTATTTTTTCTAATTAAATGGACTTGGTGATTCAGGGATCATTCTTAAGGAATTGGAACAAAATTCGAGCTTCAGTGTAAAGAGCGAGGTATTGACGATGGGTTGAAACCCTTCATTTACGTAATAGCTACTATTTTTTAAGTCTTAATGTAGCTCCTTACTTCCAGTTGAAAAAAAACATTTTTTTAATTTAATATAAAATAAAACAGAGGGCGCAGTTAACAGTAAGTATTAGCAAATTGAATCCACAATTTTCATTTTTTCCCATATCTTCATCGCCGTTCATTGAAAAATAAAGGTAAGGAGACCGAATTTAATTCATTTTAGTGTCTTTTTTGTTAATAAATGAAATTTTGGTTAATTATTCAGAACAAACTTAAGAATTTTGATCTGTAGATCTGTAAAAACGGGTTTCATATTTCATAGCCACAAGAATTATTAGTTTGACAGAATGCATTTGACCACAATTTGGGTTATATATTTGCACATTAGAAGTAGGAAGAAGACTAAATCCGGGACAGAAAAATTTCAAAGGGGGAATTGAAAAACATTTCTCCTAAGAATTGACAAGTCTGTAATATAATTTGTCTCATAGAAAAGCTATAGAAAAATCCATCAATTAAAGGCAAAGTAAATGATCAGGTGAAGCAACACTGCTACCACAGAATCTTTATTCTCTTTTTTAGTACCTCTCTTTATTTATATAAAAGAAAGCACAACCCTTCATCATGATGATTTATAACCCACAGGAGGAACGAATTAGAAGAGTATAATCTGTTAAGATCGAATCGAGGATTTTTCAAACAAGATCTGATTTTTTAGTCTGAAAACAGGTTCTTTTGAGCAGTAGGTAAAGTTCTCCATAAAACAACTACAATTCCCCACTAGAAGTCAACTCTACTTACATTGAGTTGCATAGCTTGTTTCTTGCACTGTTGTTGGAGGCTAATATTGTTCTTATTGGCAACATCGATAGTCATTTCTAGCTCAGTGATGGTTGTCTGATACTTCTTCTTAATGCGGGTGATTTCGGTACGGAGCTTAGTCTCAGCTTCAACAACACGAGCGTTCAGCTGCTCAACCTCTATTATATGACGTTTGCTGAATGAGAAAAATCATATAAATCTCAATATTTTCAATGGACATTTCTATACAACATCCAGTCACTTTGGCTGAATACCATGTAACTGCAGAAGCATCTATAAGGGCAGAGCCTATCAGAGATTAGAAAAAAAAATACTGTAACAGCACAAAGAGGGTATTGTGGAACCTAGGATTTTGAATGGAGCCTATGAGCCCTTTGAAGGTGCAGCAGAAGCATTTTTTAAAACACACATTACTTTTTCTATTGAAAAACAAACATTTAACTTAAAAATCATTTAGGATCTGATGAGAGTGTTCGCGAAGAAGCAGAAATACAATAAAGTATAAGCACTGAAAGGCTCTCAACTAGAGACAGGAGCAACGATTCACAAAAATGTGGTACGGGAGACAATTTTTTCACAAACCATGAGGAGGGGGTAGGTTTCTAAGTTCTATTTCAATGGAAGTACAAAAAAGAACATATTTCAAGATCTAGGGGGAGGGGAATTGCCAACGTTCCCCTGATTTATACCTCTTGCAAGAGATCAGGGGGCTGTATGATTGACTTCTTTTAAAAGGTTTGATAAAAAACCATTTATATTCAATCAAATGAAAATCAATAAAAGATTGCCTAGATCTTGTAGCTTGACTAAATATTTACACTGTTTTGTTTTGTTCTTTTCGGAAAAGAAACATAAATTCAGATGAGATAAAAACAGGAATCAGATAGCCTGTTTCTCTTCACTGCTGAGTTTTTGGTAGAAACAGCTGGAATAAAAACTTTATTTTCATTCAGTTTCCACTTCTGCTTTTAGAAAATATCACAAAACAGGCCTTTTCAAAGAAAATTAGCCGTTTTTTAAACTTTTCGCATTATTCGAACTGAATAATATCGAGAACATCATTTGAGTTCTTAAAAAATATTTTGCTAGCAGATATGAGTTGACAGATTATTTTCCGGCTTTATGCTAGAAGGTGAGTTACTTTACAAGGTAAAAGACATGTGGGACATATAATCATAAAAAATAAATAAAAAAATGAGACTGAATCTTATAAGAGTCCCCAGATTCTTTTAAAAATCAATAACTTAAAAATGAAAACAAATTGAACAAGAATTGAACACAAATAAATTGAACTTGTCTAGGTCTTAGCTTAATCTTAACTTAATTAACTTAACTGAAATCTTAACTTAGTCTTAAATTAACTTAACTTAACTTAAATCTACTAGGTCTTAACCTAGTAGGATATACCAGATAATTATTTTAAAATAGTTTTTGCTATATAGGAGAATAATGCTGCTGCAGCTTAGGTATAAATTGATATTTGTAAGTGGTTTTGGCATGGATCCAAAAGTTAAGCAAGGTTGTTTCCTATCTCCATTCTTATAGACCATTTTGATGGACTTAAACCAAGAATGTTTGGGGGGTTTGAAAGTAGAGGGTGCAGCATAGTTTTGAAAATGACAAAGGAGTCATGATTAGTTTGAGAATACTTTACAGGACTTAATTAATGCACAGTTTTGGTCTGCCGACGAAAACGATAACACTGATGAATAGAGAAATCTTATGAATTCTGCGACACCTAATTCTCAAATCATTAGTCATAAGAAGCTAAATCTTATTTTACTTCTTTTTTTAAATCGAGTAGAGAAGCTTAATTTAATAGATCTGTCGAATAAACTAATTTGTTGTAGAATCAAGTTGAAACCATTCTCCAAGTAAATACCAAAAACGACAAAATAAAACCCACAGGACAGACCGGGTTCGACAGTAGAAGGTGCAGAATAGTTTTGAAAATTAAAGCCAGGAATACTAAATTACTTAGGGTAGGAACAAGCAAGGTGATTGGTGACGAAAAAACTGATCAGTGGATAAGTATAAGGTCCATATTGCAGTCTCATAATCTTTTTGTGCTTTCCATTTTATTCCATTCTTTTTCCTTCATCTGTTTTTTTTTCCATTCTTTTTTTGTGTTTTCCAATTCTGACTGTTTGAGATAGCGTTCGTGGATTGACCTTCAATTTATTATTACGTCAAATTAGAAAGGAATATCGTAATTGCTACTTAGTGGATAATTAAACTAGAGAGAATAAGAGAAACTAATGTCCCTGAATTTCGTGTTTTAATTGCATTGGCTTATTTTTATGGCGTCACATTTTCTGTGCCAATCAAATTATTACTTAAGCAAAAGTAAAAAAAAACAACAGTAAAAAGAGAATGACTAGCCACGATATTTTTTTCTAATAGTTACACTCTATTTCTCACTGATTAAACCTTGGTTAAGGTGAACTCCGTGTTTTCGTGCATGGATAATAGAAAAGGTATTACTGTTATATTTCACTTTCATATCCTATATTGGGTCAGTTTTTACATATCTATAATTTTCTGTCACAGTAATTGAAAGAGAAATGACAACGCCCTTCCAAAGATTTCGTAATCAAGTTGCTATGTTCTCTTTTAACTATACAGGGCATCGTGTTTCTAGAATTACCAACGGATCATTTATGCAATTTAGAAAGGATTGCAAGTATTGTTGTTTTTTTTTTATCACGATTCCAAGGAGAGTGTATAAATGTACGAACATTAGCAACTTTTTATGAAAAATCTAATGGTATTTTTATTGATTATAAGAAGAGAAAGAGCCCTTTTATTCGGAATTAAAATTTTTGGAACTGAGTTAAAAGGGCAATATAGCGTTAAGGAATTTTTACGACCACATGGCGAACAGCTGTGCTGGGGGTATGATGCCTGATCCTCTGTGTCTTAAAATTAACCGAAACATGTACATAAATTTAAAGTAAGTTTCCTATACCGAAAATTGTAATTTCAAGTTCCTAAACCCACAGAAAACACTACAAAATGTACCGAGACAAACAGTCTCGTTCTATTCATAAGTCTCTTGTTGACAGAACAGAAGACTTGCATGTTCAATACGGCTTCATATCGTAGGCCCTGTAAGCATTATTTGGCAGAAGATCTACAGTATCACTCCACTTGACTCCCTTGTGGCTGGAAATATACTAGACCTTGAGCTCATTTCCCTTGCTTCTTAACTTTCAAATAGGTTTACGAATCGCCTTTAACTCTAAACCAGGGGTTGCAAAACAAACAAAACCCAGAAGGTATGGAGCCGACTGAGAGTCAGTCAAAATTAGTTTGATATCCGCTTATAATAGACTAGGACTTTCTTGTACCATTTTAAATTTTCGAAGCTCTGCTGAAAGTATTAAAGAAGACTCAGGCAGAAATGATTTAGCATTAATTTTTCAAACAGAAATGCAAGAGACAGCACCTGTACCAGGTTCTTTAGCTGAGCCATCCAAATATACTTGAAGATGGCCAGGGAAATGATAATTTTTTTTTTTATTTAGAATTCATGGTACTTTATCAATTAAATAATATGATCTGTTATATGGCAGGAAGTGAAGATTGTAATGGAGTGGGTTTATCTCCTATAGTGGTGAGCATAAAAATGGTATATCTCATAACAGCTATATCCCCGATTTGACAATGCTGATCAAAAACTTACTCAAGCAGAAACAACATAAATACATGGGTCTAGCGTCGTCATAAAAAAACATACAAACTGATACATTCTCAAAAACAATGTATCGGACATTATAGCTTGAATCTTAGAAAAAATATCTATTACACTGCCCAGAAGCTCTATCACAGACCAAACAGTTAAAAACATGATGACATGTTTTCCTGCAGTCTAATTATACTAGGATTAGCAGTTTTTTAATGCATCAATGGACTTGAGAAAAAGTAAGGTGAAGAATTTACAAAACAAGCAATTCTATTTTAGGTATAATGTAAGATTTTTTTTTTTATTTTTTTTATTTTTTTTTTTACAATAATCCAGTTTAATTTTTAAAGCGGAGCCCCATTTCAATGCCATCAATCTTTTTCGTTTATTATTCATTTTTTCATGTAGCCTGCTCATTATTCAGTAGGATGTATGTTCATGTCAATTCAAATTTGAATCAAAAATAAGTTCAAGAAAATTTGCGGGGTTTACAAAAGGAATTGAAGCACTCTCTACCTAAATTCGTGGAAAAGGATTACGATTATCTCTCCTAAAGGCAATGATGGCAATTTTGTTCATCGTCACAGAGACCTCAATAGAATCAGAAATAGTAGACACTATATTAATATCCTACCGGACATCATTCAATAAACAACTATAATCTTGACCAGCTTTCCAAATTAGGGTCACGAACATATAGAGCAAAACTTGCCTTGAGGACACTCAGTTCAGAAATATGCAATTTAAATAGCAGGGGGCCGAGGATTCAGGAGGCTGATCTCTCAAAAGTATTTTCTCATTTGAAATATCTGCTTCTCGAGCGTAAGAGTAACGTTATAATTAAGAATGCACATGCACCATTATAAGTTTTGAATTCTTTTGATAAAAAGTGTGAGCATGATGTGAGTTGGGCACAATATATACTAAACAGATTTAAAGCCACTTAGTCTTGGATGAAATTTTACCCCATAACTGTCGAGCACTACAGACAAGGAAACGTTATTTCAAGACAAATCTATACGTACTTTCTCCACGTGAGCGGAATTAACTCTATATAGTCAACATAACTTTCACATTATAAAATTCAAAATTAATGTCCATTACAAGAGCACTGTAGTAAATCAAGTGTATTCTTCCCTAAAAAATTTGAATCACTTCCAGTGGCGGCTATCCTGAGAAATTAGAAAAGGGGAGAGTTTATTTTAAATAAAGGGGGGTGAGCAATTTTTTTATTTTTTCAATGAAACTACCAAACAAAAGCCATTTTCAATAAAAATAAAAAAAAGTATTTTTGAAAATCCAGGTTTGGGAGGGAAATCGGGGAAGGGGGGTTACCCCCTTCAATTGACACCATTGACCACTTCAGGCTTCTAATTGTAATTTTGCTGATAATTAGAGTCCAGTAATATAATCTCTTTGCCTTTCTACTTCAGATTAGCAGTGTTCACAAACACTGACTGTCCTTAGAACATTCTTGACAGAAAAGCAGCCAATTAAACTATCCTTTTAGTCAAAATAATCTGTGATATAATTAAACGATGCCAGGATTATACCCAGATGGAGAATAAAAGGGTCACACGTTCCCAAACAATAAAAGAAAAAAAGAAGCTATTATTGTCCAAGACATGACCAATTTATTCTTCAAGGTTAGATACTATTTTTTTCTGTCTTAATTTTGTTTACTTTCAATGATAATTAACTGAAATCCCTGGAGCATTACTGGGCAAAATCAATTTTCTATTGTTTTCATCTTATTAAAGTAATTTCTAATTCTTCATTACTTAATGTATGGCAATGGGCGAAATAAATTTTTCATTGCTTTCATTTTATTAAATTAATTTCTAATTCTTTATTACTTAATGTATGGAATTCACACGGTATGAGCATATATCTAATTTAAAAGACAGTTTAATATTAAACTATGGCTTTGAGCGTTCAAGGTGCGAAAATCGGTTTTATAAATTAATTCCAAGAAAACTAAGTCTCTTGATCTGGGGAAGAGTGAAGATGAAGAAGTGATATTGGGTAACGAGAAGAACGACTAAGTGAATAGCTTTCTTTACCTATGTAGTGTTCTTAGTAAAGATGATGGATGTCATAAAGACATTAAAAGTAGAATAGTGAAGGCAAAGTGTGCTTTTTCACAGTTAAAGACAGCTTGAAAGAATAAGAAGGCAAGTCTGGGAACCAATATACGAATACTGGAAGGTAGATCCTAGGGAATGCTTAAAGGAAGGTTAGGATTTCTTGAGAGGGTGCGAAAAGGGCTTTGAATAGATTAAGATGGTGGAAAAACGTGCAGATCTGTAACGTCCTCAGGTGGCTTGGTGTTGCACTGAATTGTTAGTAGTAGTAAAGAAGTAGTAGACAATGATTTTGAATTATCCATATTATAGATTTTAGCATAAACTTCCTTGTCAATTAAGTAAACGAAAGTAATCAATCTCTGAAACATCGGTGAGCAAAAGAATGTTGTGCTGACTCTGACGTTAAAACAAGAGACTATACAATTAAAAGAAAGTAAACAGTTAAAAGAAAAATCTTACCGGAGGGCTTCGAATTCTTCTTCTTTATCTGCAAGACGACGTTCCATATCATGTTTGTAAGTGCCAAATTCGGTTGAAATACGGTTAGCACGAGCCTCCTCAGCTTTGCGAGCCTATTCAAATGAAAACAACATTATTAGTGTGAAGCCATTGAACAGCTTGAATCTTTAAAGGGTTGCAATAAATTTTCACTTGGGAAGTGATAAAGTACAAAACGACGGACTCTTATCTCCTGAGTGGATGGGAATGGAAAGTCCAAAAACCAAAAGTCTATAGATGGTCGAAAAGCCCTCCTATATCCCTTTCTTTATATCCCTTTTAGAATGGTTTTATTTCAGGCCACTTTTGTCTTTTCTCATTGATTTATGCAATTTTTCAACATTTCAGATATGACCGAAGAATACTGATAAACCTTAAGAGCGGAGAACGACGATTTTTTAATCAACAACAAAAATCACCAGCGCCATCTAGCGTTTGGTGTTTCTTATCATTTTTTCAAGCTTCATAACTGTGTTCTCAGATACTTAGACCAGACACTTGTTACTACAATATTTTGCCAATTGCAATAATTACACTAATTTGCCTAATTATTGCACTGAAAATATGCCAAACTATAGTTGTCATATGTGACTTTCTTTGTACAGGAGCCAGTTTCAAATCATTTAAGTTAACCACTCTCTTTGGATAATATTAGAACCATTCTCGATATACTTATTTTGGATTTTCAGCTAGTATGGTTAATATAAACAGCCCGGAAAACTTACGGTTTCAGCCTCTTTGTAGGCGCCAGCAAGTTCCTCTCTTTCATTTTCCAAGCGGCGGACCTCCATTTCAAGTTCGTGGTAACGGCGGCTTAGGTCTTGAATCTGAAGCTTCATGTCATGATTATCAGCTAAAAAAAGTTGATTGGCTTAAATTCATTTTTTAATTCAATTTATTATTATTTTTCTGTTTTCAATTGTTGTTCTTTAGTAGCAAGCCCCAGCATAGGGGCCTGTCTGTCGTGAACATAACAAGTAAAGATAAATTTTTGATAACAGACAGACAGAGATTTTTTGAAATAGTTTGTTGTTTTACAACAAAAAACAGATTAGTTGTGTTTTTTATAGCAAAAACATAGAGCTTAGTCATGGTATTTTTTCTCTGTTGTCATTTTTTTAGAGTATCAGAATTAATATCCCTCATATTCATTAAAACCTGAGTTTAAGGTCAATCTATATAACAAACATACAGTTAGTAGATAAATAGTTGCACTGTATGTTAATCAATGTAAATTCGACGCTGTATTTCTTTTTTTCAAACAAGTGCTCAATTTAAATAAGTTTTATTTTTGAATTATGATTTAAATTATTTAAAATTAATTAAAATGATTAAAACTTAAAAGTAGAATTATTTTTGTCATACTTAAAGCAAACTTAAAATTATCTAAAATAAACTAAAGTACGCCTACTTTTCAAAATTTACCACATCTTACAATTGCGTGATTACTTAAAATCGTAGTTGACTGTAATTATTATTATTGTTCTACTTGTGCTTATCGTTATTACTCGTTATATAGAAAGAATTTCAAACTAACATTTTACAAATACAACAAATTTAGAAAAAGATTGTCATTCCTAAATCAGCTAAAAATGGCAATTTTTTCTCACTTGCCAGTTTCTTTTAAACGAGTCTTTTAATTTTTGGGTGCTATGGGCAGTGGTTCGTCCTTTACTAAGCTATAGCTAAAGCTGCAAAAATAAAAGCACTTAGAACACATCAAACTTAGAAAACAGAGTAATAGAGTTCACTTATTATCAAAGTAGCTTTCAGTTTATCTGTGAGCCAGTCCTCCCCCTCTTTAATGCATGTGTGTATTTATAGGATATAGACAAAAGTTGGAAATTAAATTTTGCTCGTTTTAAGCGATCTGTAATTGTATCTCAATAACAGTTGGCTCATAATTTTGAACCTTAGCCATTTGAAAAAAAACCCAGCAAACTTGTTTATAATAATGTCCAGGCACTAAAGAGGAATTAGGGCCCGGTGAAGTGGATAAAATTACAGTTTGTTTATTATTTCTCTAGGTAAGAATGAACGCACAACTTAATGTGTGTTTTAACACTCATTCCGAATATGCTAATCGTTATGTTTTCAGAAGAAATAGCACACTTGCGTTTGGACAGCAACGTTGGATATTCTCCTAATTTATGTCTAGGATTTTTCTTAACAGCATCTTTCAGAGATGGTCCTTGCACTTGCATGAAAACCTACCATATTATTGCAAATAAATATGCCTAGCGGTTATAACAGAAAGTACAATAAAAAAACGGCAGCTATATATTTGAATATTGGATTTTAGATCAAAAAACTTGAATTTGGTATTTGTAATAATAGACGAATTACGAAAATGACACATTTTTAAAATTGCATATACTTTTCTAAATTAAACCTATTTTAAAACCTGGCTAAGAAATTAGAAATACAAAAGAATACATATAGTTTTCATACTTTTGGTCTAATGAGGCCTGTAGCTAAAGTATAAGAGCTAGATAACAAATTTTGATAAAATTAAAGCTATAATAATAATATGAATATGACAATGGTAGTAAAGGATGTGGCAAATATTGCTCTATCACATAGACAAAGCTTTCAGTTGTCTTTATTAGACGCGAAGTTCAATGGTAAGGTAAAAAATTAAAATTTTTGAGACGCAGTCAGGTTAGTTATACTTTCTGTCAGCTTTGTCCTACTGCTCAGAATGGATAGTATTTAATTACTATTTTTTTTTCTCTTGTAGAATGAGCATTATTTCTTGTCAAATAAAGTATTTCAGCTCTATATAGCTTGTCTTAAGGAGATAGATAGATATATTCTATCTAATAAGCGCTTAGGCAAATATCCACTCCTTGCTAGGCAAATGTTCAATATTAAAAGAATATTTAAGTCAGTTAGTTCTATCTTAGAATGGAGAGCTTACAAGGTAATGTTCTTTTCATCTGAATATCATCTACAAGGACTCATCTATAGCTTACGGTAAAGAGATTTTCTACCAACAAAGTTGACAACATATCACTCATTAATAAGTTTTTCCATTTTGTCATCAAAGTTTACCACCAATGTCAAATCTCAAGTAACTGGCAAAACTTTTAGGTTTTTAGACATGACATTTATATCAACTGTGCTCATAAAATTAATTTGTCCATGAATTCTTAGAAACTACACTTTTTTCCATACGAGAAGCAATTTTTACGAATGAACAAAAACAAAAGGTCATAAAATACATTACCCGAAGAAAAAATGAATTTTTCCGTTCTTTAGCCTGTAGGGAAGGGGAGGGGGCAGTAAGACTTAAAAGTGACTAGGCCTCCACCCAAGGGAAAAATATTTAGCCTGTACCACAAGTACCTTAAGTGGTCACTTTGACCACTTCATCAACTAGTAGTTGCGGGAAGAAAATTTTAAAATGTGGTCGAATCCGTTAAAGACTACCTACATTATTTATTCCAGTTTGTCATTCTAAATACTGTTCTCTTTCGGAACAGAACGAAACCAAAATGGATTTCCCTCTTCCCCCGAAAAAAAACGACTGATCCACACTTTTTATATAGATTTTGAAGTTGCCAGTTCCTCATGGCGTGGACGTTCAATAGTTGGTCATAACACTGATAAGGTTCATGGATTAAAGATGTAAGATCAAAAATAATGTTTCAACTAGTTCTACTGACTAAACATCCTCATTATTTCCCAAAAATATTGAGCCAATTGTTTCGGAAGTATAACTGGTTGATCTTCAACTGTCCCATACAGTTGTCGAATTTATCTCAAAAGAAGTTGAAGATGGAATTTTGTTAAGCCATTTCTAATGTGTATTATTTTTTTTTTACTGGATTTTAATTGTGGCGAAGATTTATTCTGGTGCATTTTATCGGTGTTATTGTTGGTTGGGTTTACGACTTACATTCAAGCTTCTTATTGTCACGCAAGAGGGCTTCTTTCTGGTCTCGAGTTTTATCCAAGTCGTGGTTGAGGCGTGTAATTTCAGTAGTCTTATTTCTGATGTCATTCTGCGCCTTCTCATAAAGGACTGTGAGTTCTTCAAATTTGCTTTTCAAGTCATTGTTAATACGCTCGAGCTGTTCAGCTCTCTTCTGATAGTCACGAGCAGCAGTATTGGCCTAAAAATGAAACAACTTATGCACTATTTATAAGAAAATGTAAGCACTAATAAGTCTAATGTACTTTCAGACCAAATACAAATATATATCCTACACAGCTTTCTACAACCAGCAATGTTCAGACACTTGAAAAAAGGCAGGTTTCAATTTGTTAAGACCATGTCTTCTTCAAGGACTACATGATAAGGACACTATGTGTAAAGAAATGTAAGTATAAATAAACCTAATATGCTTACAGACTAAATGAAACTTGGTATCCTATGTAGCTTTCTAAAACCAGTAAAGTCTTTACATGCTCAGACATATTACAAGAGGGGGGTTTTTCTCTTCAGTTTGATCCTGGCTAATGAGAGCTTTGCAATTTTATTCCCAAATAGGTGGCTTTTGTCTCACGCTAAGGCAGTACTAGGGAAATTCATAATCCCAAATTATTTTTCTGGTGAGAAGGGGGGGGGGGGATTTCCGATGAGAGAGTCTATTCGACTATTGTCTTTCATAATATTATTAAACGGACCATATACTTTTCCAACCGGCCATACAGTTTTTTTGTTTCAACCGGCTATGTTTATACCTTTCCAATTTAATTCTGACTTCTGACTTAGTTTTCTCCTTCAATAAACCGATTCAAATTTTGATCATTTTATACATAAGAAAAAGGCCTAATGTGAAAGAAGGCGACATCAAACATGGCGACATAAAACACTGAACATTGTAGTACGAGCTAATGAAACGATACAATTTTGTTTTTCCCTAAAAACTTAAGCCAAAGTAAAAGGATCTTTACTCGAAGTCTGATTTTGATTAATGTAGGAAGATTTAATTTGTCGGTGTAGCTCACCAGGATACAAGGCCAGCTAAAAAAATATGCAGAACAGTGAAACGCTCATCTTAATTTACGTTTGTTACGGGAAATACTGAATGGCAGATTTTTCTTAGATTACAGAGTCATAATCCGACATATTATTATTTCCACTATACGATATATATCCCATGGTTCATCATCGTTTGGCAAATATTTAGAAGATCAAACTTAAAACTATGAAATATAAAACTTTAACTGATCATAATCCATAAATTCAACTCTATAAGCCGTGCAATACACCTCAATAAAGATTAATATTCACATTTTCCGTTTGTTTCAGTTCTAGCATTCCTTGTAACCTGGGTTGCCACCTGCAACACGAAAGGGCTATTTTAGCACTATTATAGCAAATTTTTCAAACATTTTTCAATTTTTCTCTATTACAGCGAATTTCAACCGAAATTCACTCTGTAGCCTGCAAACTTGGGCAATTGTACTACTTTAGGAACTGACCGTGGTGGCAACCCTGCCTGCAACTGATGCAAGAATTCAGGCTCAGTCGGGTTTTGGATACTGGTGGCCATGTAAATGAATCAATACAGAGTTTTCTGGTCAGAAATTAATGAAATTTTACTTTTTAATGAAGTCGAGAGATGACTATGATTATCAGAACAGTGTTAATTTGGCTTTACGGAGAGCGAAAATGCCAGTAATTACCTTTTCAAGATCAATAATAAGGATTTCAACTTCGCTCTGGAGACGAGATCTTTGTTTCTCAAGTCCACTGATTTTGGCAACGTAGGCTTCGATGTGCTCTTCGAGTTCAGAGATACGAATGGTGAACTTCTTCCTGAAATTTGTGTATATCCTTAATTTAATGCATTTTTTTGTATTTTTTTTGTTCTAATTTCGTAATTAAAAATTTCTAAAATTTAGTCATAATTAGTTTCAACAATCAATTAATTAATTTATTATCTAAAAATTTCAATACTTTTAGCTTTACTCACAATCTGTACACAAAAACTCAATGGTGTTAACAGCCTGTAAATTGTTAGATTTAACAATTAATGCCATATACAAGTTTTAAGCATAAATCAAATGGCAGATTTTATGACAGGTGTAGGTATTTTCCTCCGGAAGATATCCCCCACTGAAACATCCCCCCGTGGAAAATTCCAAACCGGAAACCCTACCCCATGGGTAGGAAATTCCCCCCGCGCAAAATCTAATTCATATAGAAGGGGTAGCTGAATAAACTTTGGAGGGACTCGTTTGATTGCAAATTAAAAGTTCCTGTGCCCTTTTTAGAATTAAAAGTGATTGGAGGGAAGCAAGCCATCACCCAGGCCGTTTGTCCCTTAAACGCATCAGATTGAAATTTTGAGATAGCCATTTTGTTCAAAATAGTCTAAAGGTTAAATAACCATTCCCCCAGGGCAAGGGCTGTAAGCTAGGAAAGTTGCCCATTGTTAAGATATAAGGATAAGATATAAAGATTGTTAAGATAAGATATTGTTAAGATTCAATTGGTAATCGAAAATTGTTATGATTTAAAAGTCTCTTTTTTACCCAAATGCATACAATTAAAATTTACATATAATCGTTTTATTCAAGCTAGTCCATAGATGAAATAACTATACTTACGGGGTGGACAACCTCCCTTCCTCGCGCAGCGCCTAGTGCAAGAGATGCAAGTTATGAAAGTTGCTCATTGTCTGCACATAAGTTTTTGTTAAGAAAAGAGATCCTGGATCTCCAAAAATGGCTCAAAGTATTAAGGTGAAACTTTAAGGAAGTGTTGAGAGGGATGCCAAACACAACCAAAAAAATCTTGTCCTTACTAGTTGTGAAAACAGATTATTTGTCATTGTCATTTTGATCGAGCTAGTCAAAAGGTCTAATAGTCAGGGAGGGGGCAGAGGCTTCAAAGCGTGCATTTTAACGCCAAAACATCCTAACTATAACCGATCTTTCAGATAAATACAGTACTAGCTTTAAGGAATGGGCGGGGAGGGGATGGAGTAGATGTAAAACTGATACACAATCCCTTTTTGACTTCCAGGAACATATCTGGTCTACGCTGTTATTATGGAAGTAAAGAGTAACATTAAACCCAAAAAGTAGTAGAATTTATTCCCTGTAGGAGGAGATCTGCCTCTTTTCCATCCAACCTCCCCCTCGTGGTCGTAGAAACTTCAGAGAATGCTCATTCCATCGGAAATTGAGATTTCTAGTCTTTTTTATAAATCAAAAGTGATTGGAGAACAGCCAGTTTCTGTCCTAAAAGTATTTTCGATATCTGGTCCTTTTGTTACCCCTGAGGACATGTGGTCTACATTTTGAGGTACCTATTTTTTACCTTCTCTATGGCTGCTCAATTTTGCGTGTGGGGAAATTTTCCATGGGGGGATAACTGGAGAGAGGCAATTTTCTTCGGGGGTGGGTTTCCGGGAGGGAATTTTTCGAGGGGGGAATTTTCTGGGGGGGGGGGGAAGCTGTCTCCCTTCTATGATAAATGGCAGATGTAATGATTGAGTACAACTATCATGGTGCAAGCCTCTTCTGAGTTGTGCTTCATTTTCTTGTATGTTTATAGTTTAAAAGTAAGAGAATTCTTAAAAATTATGAAGATAGAAAAAAAACCTTTCAGAATGCTTTTTTTTAATGAAGGCTCTATAAGTACATAATTGCTAGAACACAAAAACTTGAAAACAGAAAAAATATGTATTGTTAATTTTTTGTATGGGGGTCAATTAAACAGTTAAACTGTATGATACTGTGAATTCTAATATTTCATACTTTAATACATATTAACTTGGCAAAAATTAAAGGTTTAAATAAGAGAAAAACAATTCATTTTATTTATCAATATTTAGTTGTTACTTTATTTTTCCGGCTATTAGTGGTGAGGTTGGAGTTAATAAATAAGAGGGGATTTCTCCCCTATTTTTTCATCTGTCTTTACCATTGATTTACGGTTTCCTAGCGGAAAGTTTTAACAAGAAATGAGCCTACTGGTACCTGACATGCATGGTGCCATTAGTACGCCATCTACAGTACTAACGTAAAGTTCTTGAGCACTGAAATTGGCAATCACCATCCCTATTTTTAAAATACCTTTAAAGCACTTGGGTACAGAAATTAGAAATCTGCTATTCTGAATTTAGCTGTAAAGAGGCACTACCTGATAACTGAAGACCTGACTTCAGTTTAAATATATATAACCTGTGGTCAATAGTTTGCCCATTACAAACGCTTCATTTGATAGAAAAATGGGTGTTGACTAGCAAAGCTTTTTCTTAAATACCCCGTTGTGCTGCATATAAATAACCAGTAAATGGCACAAAAGAAATCATTCTATTTCAAGATGAAAAGCAGTCACAAAAGTAGCCTTTACGCATGAAAACATAAATAAACGCACAAATGCTTCTTGATATTTGCAAGAAAATATTACCAGGGCAGAACCAAGGAGCTATTTTAGGGACATTTGCCCCCCTAGAAGGTGCGAATTTGTCCTAATTGCGAGGATGAAAGGGCTTTAAATACCAGAAGGGGAGCCCAAGTTTAGTTGGTGCAACCCCCCTTTCCACCCTCAAACATTAATTCTGCATTCTTCTGAGAATACAACTATTTAACTTGGAGAAAAAATTTCACAATAGATTCAAAACTAATAGACAAAATTGTGTATTTATGTTTTAATAGCTGTAGTTGAGGGGTTTTATGTTGTTAGCTTACAAATGTGTCAGTGTAGGAAGAAACAGGTCCAATATTTCAGTATTTAGCTTCCACACAATCATTTTCGAATAGGTTGCAGAAAAATCAAAGTACAATAAAACTAAATGTTACAAAAGCAATTAAGAGCAGGAAGTTACCTAATTTCTTCAACTTCTTCTTGGCGGCCACGGCACTCGGTTTCATATTTATTTCTCCAAACCAAAATGTCTCCATTGGCCTTGCTAAGCTGTCTCTCAGCATCTAGACGTCCCTCTGATTCTTCCTCAAGCTGAACACGAACTGATTCAAGTTCAACTTCGAGGGAATGAAGTGTACTTTCGAGTTGAGAGCGACGCTAAAAACGTAATATTTTTCAATTTTTCAGTTAATTTATTTTACAGACTCAAAAGGTGTTTTCAACACAATTGATTTCTTTTTGTTTTGTTTTTTGCATGATTGTGGATTTTTAAACCTTTAACAAAAATGGCACAATTGATAGAAATTACAGGATGGCTTAGGGACTGGGCTGCCAACCGCAATCAAGTTCGATTTGTTCATTCTGTCAATTCAATTTTTCATCTTTTCGTCAGTTTTAAGTGTAACGTTATTTTTAAAGTTTTTGATATTTTCGTCCTGTTTTCGTCCCAAAATTCAAATCCAGCCAATAGCGATTTTTTTAAATAGGTATCTTGTCTAATAAGTCTTGATTTTATGGTCGATTTTCCCTTTCAAGGTTGTTTATTGACTAATAATTATATTCTTTTTGTTCCTCTTCTTTATTTTCTCCTTTTGTCCTTAAAAGGCACAACACCCATTATATAGTGTGATTTTGAGCTTGGAATTGATGGAATTTTTACTTAATGCCGGAACACATTTTCGTACACACAAGAAAATGGGATTTAAAATATATTATCAATATTACCAGACGTTTTAATACTAATTAAAATCTGCTCGAGTGATTGTAATTTATAACACTAGAAAACTGCTCTAATACAAAGAACGTGGTTAAAATGGTTAAATAAAGAACCTAAAATTTCGACTTTTCAAATTCACGAACGTTTTTGTCAAAAACTTGCCACATCCTACCTTAAGCGTAACCACTGTGACCTCCTCTGGCCACTTTACAATAAAACCTACTTAAAGAAAAACAATGAAATAAAAACAATTGCAAAAAAGGCTGACGAAATGCCAGATTTTCTTAAACTTATATCTAGAAGTTATAATTTCATCATTATTATTGAAAATAATAAGTCAATAGGCATAGTCAGAGTTCAGAAACTAATGTGACGGAAGTTTATTAACTTTATTCTTGCGAATAAACTCTATCTTATCTTAGTTGTGTAGAATTTCTTACTAAAGGCAAGCAATAACCATTTTAGAATATAAGACAGTTATCACCTTTTTATAAAAATAGGTGATCAGGCAATCATGCAGGGGGAGGGTAGGACACACCTTCTTTTCCTATTTTAACGATAAAACGTTAATGTCACCCCCTTTTTTGATATCATATTTTAAGAATTTATTATTAATGGCAAATTTCAATTTGACTAAATAAACTGAAAGTTTAGATTTAAATAGTAAATTTAAACTGCTGAAACTTACGCTAGATTTAAAGAAAACTAACCGCTTTTACGTATAATTAAAGAGACAAAAACATAAAAAAAAAGTCACTTGTATACACAAGCACTCTATTACTGATATAAAATACTTACTCTATCTTCATCTTCAAGTCGTCTTCTAGCATCGTCAAGCTGAGAGGATACTTGTCCTTTGAGATAAGTTACATTCTCGATAGACACTTTAAGCTCTTGCACGGTTTTCGTCAGTTCGATATTTTCCTAAAAATAAAAAACACAAAAGAAGTTAATCTCAATAATAAATAGAAAACAGGCATAGGTATGCAGTGCCATCTTGTTTAAAGCCAAAAACCATGAGAAAATCCCAGAAAACTACAATATACACAACTACAATATAACTACTGCTGTTACTAGGGGAAATGTTTTTTATTTATGCGTCATCAGCGTAACCAAACAAGGAAATTGATTTAATTTCATAAAAAACCCTGTAGCAAAGCACTGGGACTATCTTAGACTTGAGAAAAGACTTGCTTCAGTTCGCATGACAGGAATTAAAGGAAAGGACAACTATGAATTAAAAATAAAATTTAATTTTTCTGAGAAAAGAATGAAAAACAAGACCAGAAGAAAACTCATAGACACAGACCACCCAAAAAACACTCATACCCCAAAACACTCGCTTTTAATGCGCAGGTGAAAATGCAGATCAGGTACTAGGTCCATTGAGCAAAGGCTGAATGATAAATCATCCCCTGACACCAGAATTGTCAATGCTGTAAAAAAAAAAAAAAAAATGTGATTTCAATAGAATAAAGTCTTAAGTTTCTATAAGAACTTTGAGTATTCTATAATACTCAGTAATACTCAGAACTCAATAGTTCTATAAGAACTATGTTAAAGATTTAGGTAACTTCGATCTCATATATAAAAGAAATTACAGGCAATAATTTCCAATACCTCCCTGCCTTTCTACTCCCCCGATGGCCCTCTACCCCCCTCCCTCTCACTTCCCTATTTCAAGAAAAAAGTAGGCATTTTCCACCTTTTTTGAAACAAAATTTTAATAAGATTATACATCTACAGTTATTGTAGGATAAAATAGGTCAGTGACCCCCCAACGCTCCATCTCTCCAAATCACAGCTCTTAGCGAAAATGCATAAAAATTCTATCTTGTTTGAACAGGAGTCCCTAAAGGGTTTTCAACCTCCAGGATTGGAGTACCGGAAGGGGCCAGTTGCCCCTCAATAGCTTCCTTCCACTTTCTGCTGACTTTGTAACAGAGAAGTTTGCAAGAAAATCCCTTCTTTGAAGCAGAATCATACAGAATGTTTATGCATATTATTAGAACCGAAATTGGCTGGCTCAAAACCCCTCTAGCGCTTCATGAGCCCTCCAAAGCCCTTATAGAGCAAGAATATAGGGCCACCGGACAGAGAAGGTGAAGATTCAAAGGCATTCGTCCTTTTCAAACCACACCTATCTTCCGCAGAATCAGTTGTGCTTCATTGAAAACGAATTAAAAATTTTTCCCACAAATCAAGTTTTTCAAAGAAAAATAAAGAGCTCCACTAAGTGAAAAATGCAGGAAAAAAAAATCCACTAAGCAGAAATAAAGCCAAATAGTTTTTTCAAGCGTAAAACTACCACAAATCAGTATCAAAAAATAAATGAAACCAAAAAACAACAACAGAAAGTACAATAAATAGCAGAGTCAAATTCAAAACGAGCAAGAATTAACATGAGTAGGGATGACAACCCCCATGCCTTCTCAAGACCAGACACAATTTACACTTCACTGAAAAAAACAAACAAATGACCGAGGATTGTCAGTTTAATATACATATACTGATATTTATTCCTAAAGCTTCAATAATTTTTTATTTATTAAAGTAAAAAAAGTGGAAACATCTTAAATGTGTTTCATTTTCAGTAAAATGTAAATAAAGCCAGGACTAAATAAAAAATGAGCGGAAGTAGCATTAGGAGTCCTACTGGTAGAGAACAGGTTGTGAAATTTCAAATTAAATTTTGGAAAATGAGGCCTGCTTCCCCTGTTGTGACTTTTCTAAAGATATTTTTACCCACTTTACTATTTACTCCCGTTTTACTGTTTGAAATTTTTATATTGTGGTAGGTTTTGGATTTATAAGCTTCCTGAAGGAATAAGTTATGATCTGTTTGTTTCAAATTTTGAAAGGAGTTTAGTTGGATTTACCAACAGATAGAGTAAAACATATGAGTTGAGCTTAGCAACAATCATTTACACTTTTTAGTATTTACCATTGTCGTATTGTTTGTAATTATACAAGTTTATATATATATATATATATATATATATATATATATATATATATATATATATATATATATATATATATATATATATATATGTCAGAGCTCAGCTTCATCATACCACTTTTCAAGTCTTAAATCAGGCCTATCGCCTTGAATGGATGCCTGCTGTGTAATGTTGCTCTTAAGATATTGTTGGCACCATTTCAAGAGATCCAGAATAGGGCTAGTAGGACAAGTTCAGACATCCCCCATGACTCTTTCCAGTCTGTTAGTGATAGTTTTGGTGCAGTGTCAATTGGTGGTTTTCTAAAAGTAAATAAAGTCACATCCTTATCTATATCTTTATCATATTGTGTCCCCGATTATCCAACAAACAAGACATACACAAAGGCACATAGCACGGTTTAAATATCTTGATATTGGTATGCTGGCAAGAGGATATTGGAAAAACAGCTTAATTCTATGTTACACTTCGATCTTGAATGATCATCCTGAGGAAGTCACCCCTAGGAGTTTCTCTGTCAACTATTTCAAAAGAAATTTCAACAGCCATCGAAAACCTCGTTAAACGATTAGCGGAAAATCAGATATTTAATTATACCTTGCACCTGATTTAGGGACAACAAATTCTGGTGACTAAAAATAAAGAAAAAGAGTTATGACATGTTACTTCAAAGTTTAAAGGAGGTTAATAGACATCATCAAAGTATAACTGAAATAAAAGACATGTGATTGACCAAAAGTATTTCATGAACAGTTTTATGGTTAGAAAAATTCTTTGTTACCTGTGACATACGTCCTTTGTAGGTTTGTAGATCAACAACAGTTCGGTTCAGTTCTTCAATCTTCAAGCTGTATTCTTGAATTGTTACTTCCAGTTTATCGATAGTTTTCTGGAAGGTCATCTAAAATAGGCATTTGATATAATTATTCAGTACTTTAGATAGCATAAATGACCAATTAAATATACTCGCTAAATAGCTAAATTCCTTTAATTATACCCCTAAGCTCCCTCCTCTGGTGGAAAGATCCATGGCACCCAAATCCACAATAAAGGGACTTGTATTGATGGCAACTTTAAGAAAAAAAGACCTTGGAATACCAAAACTACACCAAAGACTCTCCTTTGAGGGTATTTCTGACTACATTTTTAAGGGAGAGTGAAGGGGAATCCACTCCTGAGCATCATCCCTTAATTCTTCCTGGGAAATGATATACTATAGTTGTTCAGGCACGCAATATATTCATACAGTAACTACATCTGCTCTTAATAACTAAACGTTGACTAGTTTTTTAATTTTTCCAGTGTATTCAAAATAAATATAAGGGAATAAGACATATAGGGCAGAAAAAACATTTTTAGAATTAGCTTATTTAGTTCTCATATTTGATATAGTCGATAGTTTTTGCGCTAGACTCACAGGCAAACAAGTGACCTAAGCCTAATAGGCTTGGCCCCTTGTAGTCTAAAGGTGGAATACCGTTTCATAGGATTGACACATGATCAACAAGTCTCCTGGACTCGCGGGCAAATGGTGAGACCTATAGTTTTCATAGTGTTTGGTTAAATGGCATGGGTGGGAGTAAGTATGACTCTCTTATTGGACACATACTTTTTTTTTAGCTATTGGAAAGGTATGCCTCAATTTTAGGTCCAACATAGAATGAACATTACTCGAATGAGGCAAGGACAACGTCCCAATGACGTTTGGTGCTGAACTACTCTTGGCCTCCGGAAGAGTGGTAGACAACAGATCACTATTGTTCAAAATTCATAAGTCCACAAAAATTCATAAGTTCGACATTATTGGTTTCTTATATGGACAAACTAGGAAAACAGACTACTTCAGTAAAACTTGCCACTAGTTACACAAAATATAAACTTTTTAACAAGAGAGCTATAATCAAGTTTTTGAAACTTCGAGGGAAAATAACAAGTTATAAATATTAAAATATGATAAAGTCATTTTAGGTCCAACTTAGAATGGACATGGCTCGAAACAAGTGACGTTTGGTATTGGGCTACTTTTGGCCTCCGGAAGAGTGGTAGACAAAGGATTACTATTGTTCGTTCCCTCAAGATGAGGCAAGAGTTACGCAATAATCAATATTTTTCAATGAGCTTAGGATCCTCCGACAAGGAAGTCGACCATTAATGGCCTGTTCGCCACTTGGTCTTGGAGGATCTAGTTCTAACTCAGCCTAAAGTCAATTATCACGATTGGGACTGATTATTGTCATGATAAAGAGGGGGTCAAAGAAAGAGATGCAAAACGATAAACTATAAGACTTTTTTACTACAAACACATTGCAGTCCTACACCATCTCAGTCAAAGATATTATAAATGCTTGTAAGTTTTCAAAAGAGCAATCAGTATATAGCTATATACGAGCGATCAATATAAAGCTATATAGGTACCAGTATTTAAGAAACAAAGGCATTTTATTCTTACTCCTAAGAAAATAAAATATATGCTCACCCTATCCTTGTTAGTATTTTCGAGTTGAGCCAGAAGGTCGTATACATCTTGCTGAATTTTTGCTTTCTCTTTCTCTATTCTAAAAGAAAGTGTGTGATAATATAATTATCTATTCTGGTAATAAGAGGGCATATCTGGAGTAAGCGTAGGCGGACTACCAAAATGGTCTTTGGACCAATTAAAAATTCTACTGAACAGCATATTGAGCTCACAGAGTGATAAAAGAATATACATAAGAAAGGGATGAAACTTCAATGAAACTTTTTTTTACTTGAAAAAGAAGTAAAGGTGGTTTTTCCCAATTCAAGCAGGACCATATCCAGGTTTTTTATTCGGTCGAGGGGGTTATTTTTTGAGGTAGGGGGGGGGCTTACATAAAAACTCTAAAAACGCACCAAAAATGCTTTTTTATGTATTTTTAATATGTTCCTACGAATGGGAGACACATTTCGGGGGAAGGGGGTAAAGTCCCCTAACCCCTCAACTGAATATAACCTTCAGCTCAAGTAAACCTTTTTAAGTGTTTGGAAATCATATTTCTGAAAAACCTTATCTTACCATTAATCCTAATAGGTAAATAGTTAAATTAAGTCGGTAAATAGCTGAAAAATATATTATTCAAATCGGTAGTTTTTATAAGCCTATTTTTTGACGATTACAAATGCTTAAATAACATACAACTTCACGATGGAATTTGGAAAGAAATTCTGATAAATTGGTGGATGACCTTATCTTTTTAAATTATCTTCATCTTTTTTCAACATGAATGGTATCGCTACTGCTGTCCAACTGTCTATATTCAGCATTATGAACAGAACTTACACATTTCTGTTTTAATTTTTTTATTCATGTAGCAATATGTCTAGTTTTTACAAAGAAGTTCTAGAATCCGTGATACAACCAAATTAATTAAGTGTTATCCGAGAATATTCCAATTTTTTTACTAATACTCCATTTTCAGTGTTTTACCCAGAGGCAAAATAAATTTGAGATCTTACACAGATAATGCTTTTTCTATAACATGGAGCCTATAAAACATCCGCTATTTTCTTTTTAAGATTGAACCTTCCAACCAAAGGTAAAAAGTTACGTCTCACTTGAAGCTGTGCCCCCAGTCGGGGCATTAAATGGAAGTAAACAAAGCATAACAGAACGAGTAATAGATTTAGTGACGCAGTCATATCCGTCTTCTTGAAACTATTATACAGTTGTAATGCAACGCAGCAAAAAAGATAAAACTAACTAAAAGAATGATGATATCTATTTAAAATTAATGAATATATTGAATTCTGAACGAGTCACGACCCTTGAAACTAATTTTGGCTACATCACTATAAACATTCATCTTTAAAAGCATACGGTATTTGTAATTTTTAGGCTATGAAATAAAATTGAAGAATGTTTACTTACTAAAGAAGATAGGAGATATTAACAATCGTAATAAAAGGAGCTATCAGTTTAGAACAATTCAATAATTTATTATGCTTATTTGCTTTTTTGGCACATTTTATAGATCGATCAGTTTCTTAGACCAAGAAACAACAGCCGCATAGTCTGATAAGTTATTCTGACACTGCTACCAAGTTTGTCAAGGATATAATTTATAAGAGTTTCCACCTCTAATATGGATTTCCCTAAAAAATTAATCAATTTATATTTGGTTTTATCACTCATCTTACTTTGAGTAGTCGGGAGGTTTTAGTTGTCTTATCAGTCAAATTTTGCTGTTTCACTAAAAAGATCCGCATTTCCTCAATCATTTCATATTGAGAATTTTATTTTGTTTGACATTACACTTTCCCTCTCCCCTGGTTCTGGCTCCATCATAACTATTCCTGTTTCCTTTTTTCATTATTTTCTTATGCTTTTTCATGAGGTTTGTAGGTGATTTAATCCAATAAGTTAGAGGAAGCCTAAATAATCTAGCCTTCAGGGTGTATATATTTTAATTGCTTCGCACACTTTATGTGCGCATGTAATCTAATAGTTCTGGTTCGGTGGACGGATTCATTGACTGATTAATTAACCATGAGATAGTATATGGAAAAACATTAAAAGAAATTTTTTTTCTTAAACTAGCATTGATTTTAAAAATGAAACTGCATTCTCAACGCATTCTGAGAAAGCTTTAGCGAAATATATATTTTTTTTATATCAAAGTATTGAAGTTTCCATAGAAATATCTGGCTTGTTCTGTTGCTAGAAAAATTTACAGAGGAAAACGAAAGGGCAGGAGGATTGAAATTCCTGCCAGGAATCTTTTCTTGAAACTAATTTTGCATTTGGCATTAGAAGAATTTCAAACGGGACCGTGCAGGTACATTTATGCTTAGGCGTAATCAGACCTGTAAATCTGATATTACAATGCTCCAGAACTGATCTGACAGTGACTTAGTTCACTAGTGGAATATTTCCTTCATTGTGTTGCGAGAGCAACACTTTGGTTTTGTCGTGTTTTTTTTTTTTTTTTGTTCCTAGCACCCCGATTTCAGCTTATTCCTAGAAAGTGGTAAGGGTCTAACCTCTGCGGTTTTTACGGAAAGTGTGGACCTTAGGCCGGATTGATGAATATGACTTTACATTTTGGAAAGCTTCGTAGAATTCTTGCCTGGGGCCAAAAAGGATGGTTTTTGCTTGCCCTTGAGCCAGAGCCTATAGTGTGTGAAGTGAAGAGGAGTTGTATAGCCTATGTCAGAGAGGACTATCTGAAGTTATGCAGCCAAGCTTTCGTTTCATCAAACCATGTTTCTGCTTTCGAGTGGAAAGCTCCGTTCTAGCAGGCAAGCAGGCAGGCACCAGTTTCAAATTGAAGATGGACTAAAATCTATAAGTGTTAAATATATGCGACAGTTACCCTGCCCCACAGCCAATATATCTTCTTTGAGTGATAAATAGAAAAATTTAGAGAAGCAAAAAAGCGGCATTTTCCCACGGGTCCGAAAGTGCTGCCATTTATTGTTTCTACCCATTTCTGTTCGTGATTTCAGCTGAGTTTATCATTCGGTTTTTCGCACTTGGGATTGCGGTAGAGAAATGGTATCAGATGTGCCTCTTAAACTTTAAAAGTTCTCTCATTGACGGCAGTCGATAGCTTTTGATGAGCTGATCAAAGTATATGTCATCCATTTTTTTTGTAAAAAAATTCCTTCATGAGATATACCAGTTTGAAAGTTTAAAGGGGTTGACAACTTCAGTAGTAAGGTACACACTGAAACCAAAAATAGGCCGATACCAATTGTGAGACATATAGGGGAGTTGTAAGCAACAGTCGGCTGTTAGCTCATAATCATCCTCGGCAATGAGGGGTTCGCAACTCTTACTAGTTGGTGTACCTATTTTTTGTTTCCGTTGTATTTGATGGTAAGACCAATTTGGTTCCAGTGGTAAGACATGTAGGGGACTTGTAAGTAATAATCGGCTGTAAGGCTACAATCATCTTTAGCAATGAGGAGTTTGCAACTTTTGCGAGTTGGTGTACCTAGTATGTATTTTAGCATCCTTACAGATTAACAACTTCAGCGTTTAGTCGCAGCGAGGAAACAAAACCAAAGTGTTGCTCTCGCAACAATTTACTCGGCGAAGCCGAGCAAAGGTTGCCGCAACACCTCACGTTGCCCATGCAACGTAGATCTAGTTTCTGTTTCGAAGCGGATTGTTCAAAAAGCTTTTGCGAATTTTTCACCTTTGTTGTGCTCAAGAGCAAAGCTGGGCGCTAGCAAAGAGAGTCGAGAAAAAGTTCTTTTTTTGGTGCTATACGTGCAAATTTTCATTCTTCATATTTTTTTTTTCATTCTTCCAGTTAATCAGTGTGGAGGCCTAACAGGATAGCACACTATCATTTAAGTTGTATTTCAATGTTTTTGTGTTGATCTCAATGACATTTTATTTTTTCTAACAAACTCTGTTTCTTACTCGGAGAAATAGTTGGAATATGAAACTCTTTATACACAAATATTCTTTTTCTAACCTGGGAAATATTATAAACTACCTTTATTGATATGACTAGAATTTTTAACAGTTTATAAACCTAAAATTTATTTTTGGAATTTTCTCAATTTCAAAAAATTCATGTTTCGCAGTTTTAAAGGGTTATTAATTACTATATACAACGTACCTGATATAATTTTCTGTTTAAAGATTTTATTATATTTTGACCCTATCAATCCTTTGATTACGTCAAAATAAAACTCACTTATTATGTTTCCTTTATTTACCGATATTTACGATAGAATGACATAAAATAAAAGAACATTATAACCACTAAAGGCCATTTTTCAAGAAAAATTTGTTTTCTTACTTTATTTTTGCTTTGGTGATCATTTCAAGTTGATCTTGAAGGTCTGCCAAGGCTTCTTGGTGTTTCTTCTTGAGAAGATGGGCATTTTCTTCAGATTCAAGATGTACTTCCTCGAGAAGCTTACGCAATTTGGCCAGCTCCGCTTCACGCTTACGGTTTATCTCAAACTGTGAAAATTGAAAAAGTAAATAAATATTTTCTCAGAGACGTCAGTTTTTCTACACTAAATGTGAAAGCAGATCCTCAATTTTGTATATCTCATTGTTAGTTGCATAAAGTAATTCGTGCTTTATGTCTCTATAAGAGATCGAAAACAACCGTCACATTACAAGGTATAAGGCTATTACAAGTGCATTATAAGGAGATGCAATGAGCGATTTAGTTAAATATTCACACTCAAAAAGTATACTGCTACTACTAAAAACTCACCACAGAACCAAGCTGCCTGAGGCCAAAACCGCAAATCAAGTTCTTCCTCCATCCTAATCTATTCAAAACCTTTCTCTCTACACCCTCACAGGCTGTTAATATTTCCCTTAAATCTTTCGTTACGACGTGCTCCCACCTCAACCGCAGACGACCTACTTTACATTTAGCCATAGACGGTTGGCCGAAAAGGACAATCTTTGGCAATCTGTCATCCTTGTCATCACTGTAGCTTCCAACATTCTAATCTTGGTTCGCGGACTTATCTTCCTACTCTTCCAAAATTTTCCTAACTTTTAAAATTTCAAGTCCGTGCAATGGATGATTTAACCAAAATTTCCTTTCCAAAAAGAGGAAAGAGAGAAAAGCTTACCTGGCTTTCGGCTCCACCTTCGGCTTCCTCGAGGCGTTCGCAAAGTTGGATAACTTGCACACTGAGATCTGATTTCTCTCTTTCAACCTAAAATAGGGTTATTTTTACAGATTAATCGGGAAGATGACCATAGGAGGAATTCCAGGGATATATGGGATGAGACAAAAGGCTTTCATGAGAAGTTCCATATTTACTTAGATTATGTCAAGTCAAACGAACCATATAGAATAGAAAAACGAAGATAATAACATTCAATGAAAAAACAAAGATGACTACGCAAATACATCCGTCAAGACCTCTGCTTGGCCGTCTTCAGTACCAGTAAAAAAAAATACAGAAAAAATACTAAAGATAAAATAAAAATCAAACCTTAAAAACAAAACCCTGAAACTAAAATAGGAAAAATCCTTTTATATTTAATTAGATTTTTACAGGCTTTGCCACTTCTTACTTATTTTATGTTCCAAGGATGGCCAGCGGCCTTCTATTGCCCTCGGCTGTAATCCTTCTTGGTCTTTATAGATAACATATAATCTGGACAAATTATTTCCATCCTACACAATTAGTTAAATAATGGAATAATTATTTTCAGAGCTTATCTAACCAGAAGATCTTTAAGGCACAGTCTATTTTGAAAGAAACAGCATCATCAACTATATGATGGTTTTCAGAAAAAAACAAAAAAAAATCTGCCGATTTTTTGAAAGCAACTACTTTTCCTATTAAACATTAACTATATTTGCCTAAAAAACTAAATATAATTACTTGTAAAAAATTTTAAGTACAATAAAGACTAGGTCTTTGTTTTCTAAACTATTTTCCATGTTCATGTGAACCAGTGGCATAGTTTGGGGGAGGGGGGTGCATACCTCATTATTCTAATGATGTGTCCCTGTGTCCCGGTCGTCATTTATATTCCCTGTGTCCCGGTCGTCATTTGTGTCCCGGTGTCCCAGTTTGTAATTTCTCTTTGAGTGTCCCGGTCGTCATTTATATTTCCTGTGTCCCGGTGTCCCGGTCGTCATTTGTGTCCCGGTGTCCCGGTCTGTAATTTCTATTCGAACAATCCCTGTGTCCCGGTCGTCATTTATATATCCCGCCTGTGCCCCCGGCGTCCCCGTTGTAGTTGTGTCCCTGTGTCCCGGTCGTCATTTATATTCCCTGTGTCCCGGTCGTGATTTGTGTCCGGGTGTCCCAGTCTGTAATTTCTCTTTGAGGTTCCCGGTCGTCACTTATATTTCCTCTGTCTCGGTCGTCATTTGTGTCCCGGTCTGTAATTTCTCTTTGAGTGTTTTTTCTTTTTAGTTTTTTTTTTAGTTTTTTACCTTTTTTCTTTTTTCAGTTTTCTTTTTCTTCTTTATTTTTCAGCATCACTATGAAGTACATATCGACGAACCTTTGTTTTTTTAACTTAAATCTGGTAGGCATTGATGACCTTATCCAAGTCAAAATCCCAAACCCAATCATCATCGCTATCATTTTCAGTTTTGATATGTTTTGACTCTCGCTGTCCAGGTGGATTTTCATCTAACTGCGCGGTTTTGCGTTCTTTAGCCGCAAGCCTGTTTTCTTGCTGTTCTTGTGATTCCTCGGAACGCTTTCTTTTCTTACTTTCTCTATCAGCAGCAAGTTTTTTGGCATAAACTCTTTGAGCAGCTTCCTCGGCTGTTGCCATTGTAGGTTCTTCAGTCATTTTACAATTAAACATTTTTCCGTGAACAAATGTCTTAAATACCGTTAATGACGTCACCGTCAAAGCAAAAATGACGACAACTAATTTCATGACGTCAGTCAACACAGAAACATGACGTCACCTGATCCACAGACAGACACACAGACAGACAACTTATTTTTATATATATAAGATATATATATATATATATACATATACATATATATATATATATATATATATATATATATATATATATATATATATATATTTTATATATTTTTTTCGGATCCATAGTGCATTGTGAGCACCATATCGTTTTTCATGATCATGTTTACAGGCTGAAACAAATTAGGGGAGAATTCGAACCTTCAATTATGTAAATAAACAGAAGTAAAACAAAAATATTGATTTCTAAAAATAGTTTCTTTCGGTTTTTCTTTCAGTTACTAGACTAAAAAGTAGTTTAAAGTAGAATTAGGATGGCAATACATTTGGTTTCCACTAAAATGAATAACTCTCTTAAATTATACCAATTATCTCTTAACTACTTATTCTTTACTACCATGCTTATTTTGAGATAGTAAAAATCTAATTATCATTTATTCTATATTCCGGCTGCATAATTATTAATTTGTTTTCTTTTGGTACTAAACTGGATCCTTAAGGAAAGTTATCCTAAAATAAAGATCCTCAAGGAAAGTACTCGGTCAAAACTAATTAATTAAAACTAGTATTAAGTTTATTATTCCTTACTTAAAACAAAGTGATTCATTTTTCAACAAGTATTTAATCTTCAGCAAAATACAGCTTTAGCTCTTAATTTCAAATCAAAAATGGAGAACCTCATTTCAAGAAACCGTGGGCAGATACAAACCTATAAATATTCTCCATCGTCAATGTCAACACAAGAAATAATTTTGGGAATGCGGGGTCCAAATCATTGCCAAGTCTTCACCCTCGTTTTATAAACATACTAAAAAGGTAGTGCTTTATTTGATACACGAGAAAAGAGTCATGAGATGCCAGGCGGCAGAAATGGAACGCGAAATGTATACAGAACAAAACTCCTTAGGATAAAGACGGATGCCAAAAAATTCTGTTCCAACATTTCACTTTTAATAAATATTGAAAGGATCGTCTAAACAAAGATTAATTGCACATATGTTTATCCGACGGCAGTCTTGCTTTTCGTTCTCGTAATATCTTTACCTAATTTCAAAATTATTTTTGCCTTGAAAAAAACTTCCAGAGGTCAAATCGACCAAGCCAGTTAAATCGAAAGCAAGGAAATTCAAAAAAAGATTCATTGCTAGTTTTGATTATAAATGTCAATTGGTTTGTTATATTAATGACACCAACAAAGGATTTGCTGTTTGCTAAAATGCTTATACAAAGAACATTTTTGGAGCATGTTTTATTACAAACTGGATTGAGTCGGCTTCAGTAAAAAAAGAGGAAAAGAATTCATAATTTCTTGACAAAAATATTTGTTATTGTTCTTAACCTTTAATTCACATGGTAAAAAAAAGGTAAAGGATACGGCATTAGACTTAACAGTCCCTACCGGCGGTGCTGATCTCCGTTTCTTGGTCTAAAAAAAAAATAATTAACATGACCTAATTAAAATGAAATAATTTGAAATGGCTTTATTACTTGTTGACAAAAACCTTGTTTTTTCATTTAATTATTCAAATTTATTTTTACAAACTAATTAGAACACAGTGAAATAAATCTACTTCATTCAAAACACTGAACACGAAATCATTGCTTGATAACAAAAGTGCTTAATGTTATTTGTTGTTGTTATTTTCTTTAATTAATTCTTAATTTTGAAGAATATCCTTGTGGCTGTATGTCATTAGCAGCACAGTGTCACTACCAAAGAGAAGAGTGAAGTGACTTCCACTTATTTATTTCCCTTTATAGAAGGAGTTATCAAAGAAACGTCAGAGGGGGCTAATTTGATTGGAAATTTAGAATACTAGGAACGTTTCTGGGAGTTAATAGTAATTGGAAGGGAGCCAGCAGCCTCATATGGCCTTGCCAGTTGCCCTCCACAGACTCAACCTCGATCTAAATTTTGACCTTGCCATTTTATTCAAAATAGCTGAAAGGTTTAACTGTCATGCCTCCAGGGATGACATACCCTCCCCAAAGGCCCTGAGACAAGTGCTTAGATTATACAAATTGACTCTTGCTTACATTTTTATATAATATTAGTGGGAAAGGGGGCATATTTGATTTGAACTTTTTCAGATTTGTATAAAAAAGACTACACTTCCTGATAACAGTCTATAATTGATCATAGGGCAGAATTAATTCAGATGGGCAAAATCAAAAGATTTAGTTCAAATAGGTTGTCAAAAAGGTGTATCTCTAATATCCCCGAAACACCATAGGGTATCAACCTGAAACTTTCAAGGAAGGTGGAAAAAGATGTTGAATTAATTAATCAAAAGACACTAGCTGCATCTAGATTGTCAAAAGAAGATCACATTTGGCAATAAACATCAAAAACTTACGCTGTTGCTTTCAACTGAAAATCTATAACCGAGCTTTGTAATAATTTTAACATTCATTTAGTACTATTTGTCAAAACACATTACCAACGCATATGGCTTGTGATTGCATACCCTGCTTTCTTATCATTGGTTCCAGCATATCACACAACATTGCTTGATCTACTTGTATTGCAGGGTCCTTTTGAGCTCAGCAGTCAAATTTTAACGCTCTTGAAAGTAGATTGTGTGATGAGTTTTCTCTCTTAAGATCTTAATTCCTTTTTATTAACTATACCCAGCGAAAAAGTGGTTAGACGAATATGTACAATATGGATTCACTTGTATAATAGAGCGTGATGGGAGTCACTGTCGCAAATGTATGACTTACAATGCCCAGCTGAGCAATTCTACCGTATTACTGACATGACTAAAATAATACATCTTTAAGGTGCATGGAGATGGAAAATATAAAAACACAACGCTTGCCAAATTCAGGGTGGAAAGAAAAAATATACGATTAAAAGGCTACTCTTCCTGTCCTCGACATTGTGCCCATCAGTGAACATATCCCTAGAGCACCTTACAAAGTTACTTGCCTGATAACATGGGTAAAGCTCACATCATTGGTGAAACACACATGAAACCAGCTGTTTCGAAGATGGCAAATATCATGTTGGGAAAAGTGGCTGAAATTATATTATTGGAAATTTCTCAATCAGGATATTCAAATTCAGGATGTTAAAGTAAATATCTTCAACAAATCAAGAATGGCTAAAATTAAGTTGAAACCTCCAGGGAATGTTGGGGGAGGGTGTTGAAAAGAAACAAAAGAAATTATTTGGATCCAAGCTGTCAAATGGGGGTATCTGCGACACCTCAGGAAGAGCTAATGGAATTAAGTTAAACTTTCATGGAATATTGAGGGTGATGCTGAGCTACATTTAGAGGCACTGTATGCAACTAGGTAGTCACAGGTATGCAAACAGGCTAGGGGCATTAAGTTGAAACTTTCAGGGGAGTGTTGATGAAGATGCTGAACTAACTGCATCCATGCTTCCAAAATAGAGGGGGAATCTTGAAATGAATCAAAAGTCACTATGTGCACCTAGGCATTTAAAGATTTGTATTCGAAATATCTCAAGAAGGGCTAAGGGTGTCAAGTTAGACTATTTAGGGAATGTTTAGAGGCTTGTTGAACTAAATCAAAAGGCATTAAGGACATCAAGGATGTCAAATGGTCATAATTGCTATATCTCTGTTACGGCTAAGGATAATTAACGGCTTAAGGGACACAGTAGAAACTTTGAGAGAATATTGGACAGGGAGATCATGGATATTTAAATTTGTCTTGGGAGAACCAGGGAGATCTAATCAAGGACATTAACTGTTTGAAAAATATCTAACTAATTTATTCTTCCTGCAAGATATTTTATTATGCTAATCTACTAAAAATACTAGCCATGAAGAGACCTCAATTAAAGTTTCAGAGGCAATAGAACCTTAACTAGAAACAAATATGTTTGGATTGATTCCTTACTGTCTATTTATGATTTTTTGGACAACAAGCCAAAACTCTTTTTAATAAGTGAGCCAAAATGAATTTATTTAAGAGAAATATAGTTCAGACAAAATATAGTAAGATGTTTATAACAAAATCATCGATTAAAGCTTGTAACATGATGCGGGTCAGTATGGCTTTGGCCATACAGAAATTATGTAGATTTTCAATCCATTTATTTAAAAGATATTGTTTCCATTTCTAGATCCAAATTTATATAGAGATTTTTTTATTTAAAATTTGCAGCAAAATTTTGATTAAAATACTAATACCAAGCAAAAATCTGAATTTTTACGCAGGAAAACGAAAAATAGCTTTACATTTATTTCTTTCGTTCACCAATAGAAAAAACCGTTAGTAATTAAAGAAGAAAATAAACTAATTTAAAACACTGTTTCCAAAATAGAAGTCCTTCAAATAAAAGTGAAGAGATAAATTTATCCTAAACTGGCCAAACATAAATTTAAACCACAGTTCCAACTTAAAGCGAACAGCAATCACTTTCAATGAATAATTCAATCCAAAGCCGGACAGAAATTACAAAGAATAACCAAGTAAAACCTTAAACGAGCACAAATTACCACAAATAGGAGTAGGGGTAACACCCCATAAGCGTTTTAAATGCTATTTGCACTTTACCGAAATAAAATATTTTTTTTCTTTTATAACGTTAATAAATCTATAAGTACAGAGAACTTTCAGGAATTGAAATCTGTGTGTATTAAACACTCCGTCTACTTTCAGTAGTTTTTTTTGGAATCTTGTTTAATATGATATTTATTTTTGCTTTTTGTTAATGTTATTACAAATAAAACACACTTATCAAAATAAAACTACTTTTATAAAGCGCGAATGACCTTAAAGCTTTAGAAGGCTTATTAGGCGTTAGCCTAATAAGTAAACATGCTCGTTTGAAGTAAGAACTGATTACTCATTGTGATGCCTGTCAGAAAATAATCAAATCCGACAATATGTATATGAAAAGACAATGATGCCCTGAAAAGACAAAACGACTCTAGTAGTGTTGCTATAGTACATCTATACTCTACACCATTATTTGGGCATTAATGTTTCCCTATCTTTCTAAACTTACACCCTTATCTGGGCACAAAAGATTGCATATACTAAACTAGATACTTGACCTCCATACATGACCAGCTGCCAATACAGGTATCCAACGCTTTTGTGTGAATGAACTTTATATTCCTCTCAGGACATGACTAGAAAATATTCGATCTTCACTGCATAAAAGGAGTGACGAGTTATTATAATACTTAATATTCAAGTCATGATAACTAAATGAATAAATTTTTTGCCTTTTTTGAAAATATTGCTTAGTATTGGAGATATTCATAAAGTCAAAAATAAACAAAGTCGTATATATTTTAGGCGATGATACGACACCCCTATGGGGGAATCGATTGGAATGAAGAGAAATGATATGATAAAGCCTATTGAAAAGTATTGCTTAGTATTGGGTTATACATGAAGTCGAAATTAATAAGGGCGCATATATTTTAAGCGATGATATGACACCCCTATGGGGGAAATCATTGGAATGGTAAAAATTTTTTTTTATTCTTTTATGTGGCTGTCCCAGTGGTAATCTAAGGCAGGTCATCGACACTACCTATTTTAATGTATGCTTTCAATCATTATTTTTGTACATTGGAATGATAAAAACTTGCATCATATTGTTTGTAAATGGAGATAAAATATTCCAAAAACTTAAATGCAACATGATAAAGTTATTGTTGCGTTGAATGCTGACAAAGCCAAATATTTGAACTATGAAACAAGCAATAGTGGGGTTTTTATTGGAGATCTATGCGTGCGTTGTCATGACTTTAAGAGATAAAATTTCTTTGGAGTGCCAAAAAGAGTCAACATTTATGATGGTGGATATGTGAGAGCATCATTTCCAGAGATGATAGTGCTCAAAGAGACTTGAAACATAAAACTAATAGTTGGCAATGTGGGTCAACTTCTTGCTCGTGGCTCTGGTAAGAAGTTACCTGTTGATAGCTCCTATTGCCAGGTTTCTGGTATTATTATTTAAATGAAAGCAAAGGGGAAAAAAGGCCTACTTCTACAATAATGTCATAATGCATATCTTGTTTATGTGCCAAAACTGCAAACTATGTAAAAACAATATGGTATTACACAGTGAAATTGAAAGCAGAAAAAAGGGCATTTGCAGACATAATAAAAACGGGGTATAGAGATAAATTGATAAAAAACAATCGGCATGTTAACATTATTACTATCATTGTTCACACACCAACAAATATAGTCAATGAATCCCAACAATACCTATGGTGAAATATATAATGCGATTGTAGGCGAAACAATCCTAAAACTTGTGTATAACCCCAAAATGGAATACGTGTCATGTGAAGAGAAAACATAATTAAGTCAAAACACAAAATCGTAAAGAAAGAAGAACAAGCACATTAAACAGCCAGTGAAAAAAAAGAGAAAAACTATGCAAATATTTCGGTCAAGACCTCCGCTTGACCGTCTTCAGTGCAGAATAAGCTGAAAAAAGTATAAAAAACCAACCTTAAAACAAATTAGTTAAATAATTCGGCATATTATGGAATAGATTAAAGCATTCATTTTATTTTTACGACGATATTCTACATGTTGTTCTTTCAATAGAAATGCTCAATGCATCGCTTTGTTATGTTTCCATTATTTTTAGGGTATCCTATTAAATCAAAAGTTTTAGAATGTTTATTAAAATTAGGAGATGTAATACAAGGAATTTTCAGAGACATAGACACTACTATCAGCTCAAAAATGGTTTACCAGGCTCTGAAATAGATGAGTTAGTTTTGTACCAAAGTTTGAGAGCGATGAATTGGATTCTTTTTAGAGTTAGAGACATATGAAGTGGGAATGTATCAAGAGTCAGTCCAACACAGACACCACTACCAGCTCAAAAGTGATGCGCTAAAATCTAAAATAAATGAACTATGTTTTACCATACTCTGACAGAGATGAATTTAATTCGTTTTAGAGTTAGAGACATATGAAGTGGTCATTTATCAAGATTTGGTCAAACACAGACACTATTATCAGCTTTATTTATCAATATTCAGTAAGACACAAACACTACTATCAGATCACAAGTTGTATACTGGAGTATGAAACGGATGAATTATGTTTTTACTAAAGTCTGAGAGGAATGAATCGAATTCCTTTTAGAGTTAGAGACACAGGAAGTGAAAATGTATCAAGATTCAGTCAGACACAAATACTACGAATAGCTCACAAGTGGTATACAAGAGTCTGAAATAGATGAATTAGGTTTATACCAAAGTCTGTGAAAGATGAGTCGAAATCTTTTTAGAGTAAGAGACATATAAAATGGGAAATTATCAAGATTCAGTGCAAAACAGACACGACTATCAGCTCAAAGTGATATACAGTGTCTGAAAGAGGCGAATTTTTTTTTTTTTACCAAAGTCTCAGAAAGGTAAATCGATTGTTTTTAGAGTTAGACATATGAAGTGGGAATTTACAAGATTCAGTCCGACACAGACATTACTACTATTTTACAATTGTATACCAGAATAATAGCTTCATTCGAGTTAGATCCCTACTATCTCACAATTGGTATACTAGAGTCTGAAATAGGTGAATTAGGTATTACCAAAGTCTTAGAGAGAAGAACTGAATTCTTTTTTAAGTTAGAGACATATGAAGTGGGAATAAGATTCAGTCAAAAATAGAAACTACTCTCAGCTCATAAGTGGAGTAATAGAGTCGGAAATTGATGAATTAGGTTGTTACCAAATTCCTATAGAGACGAGTTGGATTCTTTTTAGAGTTAAATAAATATGACGTGGCAATTTATTAGGTTTCAGTCAAACACAGACGCTACCATCAGCTCACAAGTGGTATACTAGCGTCTGAAATAGAGGAATGAGGTTTTCACCAAAGTCTGGGAGAGATGAATTGGACTGTTTTTAGAGTTAGAGTATTATGAAAAGGAAATTTATCAAGATTCAGTCCTACTTCCAACTCACTAGTGGTATATTAGAGTCTGAAATAGGTGAATTAGTTTCTTACTAGAGTCTAAAAGAAATGAATCGGATTCTTTTTAGAGTTAGAGACATATGAAGCGAGAATTTATCAAGATTCAGTCACACACACACACTACCATCAGCTCAAAAGTGGTATACTAGAGTCTTAAATAGGTGAATTTGGTTTTTACCTACATCGGATGGAGAGGAATTAGATTCTTTTAAGGGTTAAAGACATTCGAAGTGAGAGTTTATTAAGATTCAGTCAGACACAGACGCTACTATCAGCTCAAAAGTGGTATACTAGAGTCTGAAATAGATGAATTAGGTTTTCACCAAAGTCTGGCAGAGATGAATTGGATTTTTTTTAGAGTTAGATGATTATGAAGAGGGAATTTATCAAGATTCAGTCATACTACCAACTCACTAGTGGTATAATAGAGTCTGAAATAGGTGAATTAGCTTCTTACTAAAGTCTGAAAGAGATGAATTGGATTCTGTTTAGAGTTAGATACATACGAAGTGAGAATTTATCAAGATTCAGTCAGACACACACACTACTATCAGCTCAAAAGCGGTATATAAGAGTCTTAAATAGGTGAATTCGGTTTTTACCTACATAGGATGGAGACGAATTAGATTCTTTTAAGGGTTAAAGACATTCGCAGTGAGAGTTTATTAAGATTCAGTCAGACACAGACGCTACTATCAGCTCAAAAGTGGTATACTAGAGTCTGAAATAGATGAATTAGGTTTTCACCAAAGTCTGGCAGAGATGAATTGGTTTTTTTTTAGAGTTAGAGGATTATGAAGAGGGAATTTATCAAGATTCAGTCATACTACCAACTCACTAGTGGTATACTAGAGTCTGAAATAGGTGAATTAGCTTCTTACTAAAGTCTGAAAGAGATGAATTGGATTCTGTTTAGAGCAGTATATAAGAGTCTTAAATAGGTGAATTCGGTTTGAGTTAAGGACATATGAAGTGAGAATTGATCAAGATTCAGTCAGACACAGACACTAGTATAATCTCATAAGTGGTATACTAGAGTCTTAAATAGATGAGTTAGGTTTTTTTTTTTACCTAAGTTCGAGAGAGATAAATCAAATTCATTTTAGAGAATCATGTGGGAATTGATCAAGATTCCGTCAGGCACAGACACTACTATCAAATAACATTTGGTATACCAGAGCCTGAAATAGCAGAACTAAGTTTTTACAAAACTGTGAGAGAGACAAATTCGATTTTCCTTAAAGTTAGAGATATAAAAGTGGGAATTCATCAACATTCAGTCAGACACAGACACTGCTATTAGCTCAAAAGCGGTATACTAGTCTGAAATAGGTGAATTAGGTTTTTACCAAAGTCAGAGGGAGACGACTCGGATAATTTTTAGGGGTAGAGATATATGAAGGGGGAGCTTATCAAGATTCAGTCAGACACCAAAACTACTATCTGCTCACAATTGGTATGCTTGAGTCTGAAATAGGTGAATTATGTTTTTACCAAAGTCAGAGAGAGATAAATCGAATTCTCCTTAGTATTAGAGACATATGAAGTAGGAACTGATCAAGATGCAGTCGGAAAAAGGCATTACTACAATCTCACAAGCGGTATAGCAGAGTAATAACTTCATTCAAGTTAGGTTTATCTAGGTTCTCGTAGCGTGTTGCGCTAATTAGGTAAAAACCTAATTAACCTATTTCACACTCTAGTATACCACTTGTGAGCTGGTAGCAGGACTGAATCTTGGTAAATTCCCGCTTCATATGTCTCTAACTCAAAAAAAGAATCCGATTCATCTCTCTCAGACTTTGGTAAGAAAACCAAATTCATCTATTTCAGGCTCTAGTAAACCACTTGTGAGCTGATAGTAGTGTGTGTGTCTGACTGAATCTTGATAAATTCTTACTTCAGATGTGTCGAACTCAAAAAGAATCTGATTCGTCTCTTTCAGACTTTGGTAAAAACCTAATTCTTCAATTTCAGACTTCTATTTCTATAACAAAGTAGTGAGTAAATATTATTATTGAAATAACAAAATTTAGAATATCATCATAAAAATTAAAATGAATGATTTAAATCCATTCCACAAGATACTTTATTACGTTTCCTCTTGGCATGACACTTGTTCCGTTTTTGGGTTCTACATGAGTTTTAACATAGTTTTACCTACAATCGCATTACACATTTCATCATTGGTATTATTGGGATTCATTGACAATATCTATTGATGTATGATCAATGGTAGAAATTATGTTCACATGCGCTTTAATTTTTTAGTAATTCATCTTTATATCCCTTTGTTATATTGTCTGCCAATGTCCTTTGTATTCTGCTTTCGATTTCACTGTTTATTACCATACTGTTGTTACATGATTTTTAGATTGGGCTCATTGACAAGATATTCATTATGACATTAGTGCAGCATTAGGCCTTTCTTTTTCCTTTGCTTTCATTTGAATACTAATACCAGAAAGACGGCAATAGGATCTATCAACAAGTAACGTACTACCAGAATCAGGAACAAGATGTTTACCCTCATCGTCAAATATTAGTTTTATGTCTGCATTCTCTTTGATCACTATCATCTCTGGAAATGATACTCTCACATATATGCCATCATGAATATTAAAACTTTTCGGTACTCCATTGACATTTAATCCCTCACGTTCAAGATAAGGCATGCAAACATTTCCAATAAGATCCTCACTATTGCTTGTATTATAGTTCAATTACTCGTATTTTTCAGTATTCAACGCAAAGATAGCGTTGTCATGTGCTCATACTTTCTTGGAATATTTCCTCTCCAGTTTTTTAAATATGATGCAAGTGTTTATTATTCTAATATACAAAAACATACTGATAGAAATCATTGAATAAACCTGGTGGTGTCGATGACCAGCCACAGAGTACCACTGGGGAAGCCACATAAAAAAAATCACCAGTCCAATCATTTCCCCCAGAGGGCTGTCGTATTATCACTTAATATTTATACTACTTTATTAATTTCGACTTTATGCAACACCCAATACTAAGTATTACTTTTCAATAGGCTTTATTATATCATTTCCCTCATAGGGTTGCCGTATCATCGCTTAAAATAAATATAACTTTATTAATTAAACTTTATGTATACCCCTATACTAAGCAATATTTTTGAAAAGGCTTTATTCTATCATTTACCTCATACAGCTGTCGTTTCATTGCTTAAAATATATACAAATTTATTAATTTTGACTTTATGCATACCCCAATACTAATCAATACTTTTCAAGATTTCAAGATTTTTATTTTTTTCAATTTCTATTTTTTCGTTTTTTTTCTTTGGCGAGGGGAGTGTTGAGAGCCCCCTTTGAGGTTGAGACATGGATGACCAAGGACTGACGTGTCATTGCTTAAAATATATACGACTTTATTAATTTCGACTTAATGCGTATTTCCATTGCTAAGCAATATTTTCAAAAAAGGCAAAAAATTAATTCATATAATTATCCTGACTTAAATATTTAGTATCATAATAACTAGTCACTCCTTTTATTCAGTGAAGATCGAATATTTGCTAATTATGCCTTGAGAGGTATATGTAAGTCATTCACCCAAAAGAGTCGGATATCTGTCTGGACAGCAGGTCATGTATGCAGGTCAATGCTCTAGATTGGCATAGACAATCTTTAGTGTCCAAATAAGGGTGTAAGTTCTTTAGTATAGGGAAGCATTAATGCCCAAATAAATTTTTGCCAATCATTTATGGTTTAGATCACCTTTCATTAGTCCCATTAACATTTTTTTAGAACTATCTCAACTGTAGCTTTATTTAACCGAACGATATTTAAGTTGAAATAAATATCGTAGAATGTCATCCTCTACGGAAGTACAGGATGGAAATACAGAATATCACTCTGTAAATTCAAACGTGTAAAAAAAAGTAAAAATTACCCTCTGTCTTAGTTCTCTTTCGGTTTCCAGGTCTTCTTGGAGGAGTCGGACACGATCCTGAAAAAAAAACTAATATATTAGAAAAAAATAAAGCAAAAGAACAGTAACGAGTGAATTACACACAATAAAAACAAACAGATAATGTAGCCTATATTCTTGTATTATTTAGTCTTCATTTACATACACGGGAAGCGTCAGATGATTTGCCTCCAACCACAGATAGCACTCCCGGCCGAAGGGAGTGATTTAGGAGATCGATACCTGCGTAACGCAGACCATTTGCCAGCATGCCAAAAAGTCTTTTTTTTTCTTTTCTTTTTTAAATTAAATAAGAACACTAGATTTTTCAACCGCAATAAAAAGCAACATCAACACTTACAAAGAACAGAAATTATTCAATATATGAGAAGCCTGGCCCCTCCTCAATACCTTGCTCTTCATATTATAGTTTATTAGCACTTTGAAAAAGCTTCTTATTCTAATTAAACGGCCCGTGTGTTTCAAGATTTGTTATTAAGGAACTGGGACATAAAGTGAAATCTTCCCGAAAAGAACAAGGTGTTGAAGAGGGGCCAGCCCTCTCATATACGTAATAATTTTCGTTCATATTAAGTTTTTATGTTTCTCCTTACTTTCAGTGAAAAAAAATTGTTTTTTTTTCATTTTATTTCTGACTTTAAAAAAAAATACCAGGCCCCTCTTCAACACCTTGTTCTTTTCGGGAAGACACTCCCTTCTATGTAAAATTCCAGCTCTGCAAAAAATTCCTCCATAGAAAGTTCCACACACGTAAACTCATACCCCTGAATCACTCACCCCCCCACAACCTCAGAAAGTTCTATCCTCACTAGAAAATCCCATCGGAAAATTAGACTTGGAAAATTCTTCTTAGCCTACGTTCATTTAAAAAGATTTGTTTTTTTTTCTATTTAATTCCTCATTGTTTTTAGATTATGTGAGAAATCCCCTCCATGGTAATTTCACCAGAAAACTCGATCTCCCCCTCCCCCCCCCCCAATGGAAAGTTTTTCGCGTGGAAAATTTCTCCATAGAGATTTTCATTTACAAGATATCCCACCCTCACGCTGAAAACTCCATTTGAACAATTGCTCTGGAGCATCTCCACATGTAAAACTGAGTCACCAAAGATAAATAAAAATAATTTTATTTATGAATTTTGGTAGATTCAATCCCCTGGAAAGCTTACCCTCGGAAACTTCTATCCTCATCACAAACTCGCCCTGTAAAAATCAATCCATAAAAACGTCTGTATGATTCCCAATAAAAGATACTTTGTGTAAATAGTGGTTTCATAACCTACAGCCTTTTCTCCAGAGTCTGCAGAGGGTTATGTTGTCCCCAAAGGAATAATTGTCAGACCTTTCAACTATGCTGAACAAAATTATTATCACAAAATTTTGAATGGATGAATGTGGGGGAAAAGGGCGTGGGAGAGCGGCTGGTTGCCATGTAACATTTTTGATAAATTATAAAGGGCACTAGAATATTTAACTTCCGTTCGCCAAACCCCTATCCAGATCTCCTAAAATCATTGGTTCGACACAATCACCCCTGGGAAAACCAAATAAACAAAGGAATATACACACATCCGTAATCTTTCTTCTGGTAAGACATACAAATTCTATATTTTCGCTGATGGGAGCTTGAACCTTCTACATTAGGCTTCTCTAATGGTACGATATTTCTTAAAGATTCATTGACTTTTTTGGGGTGTTTTTCTCCTTCTTCAAAAATCAGGCAATTTTTTTCGGGCTCGTAGTTTTTGATGAGTAAAACTTAACTTAAAGAATATGAAAAACTTGGAATCAGCATAAAAAGCCGATTCTTTTGATGTATCTATTATTGTCATCAGAATTTCATATTTCCGAGTTTCGATTACAATTACCACGAATTGTTAAACACATCAGTTTACAAAAACAAATGCCGCGAAAGAGCGCAACAATTTTCGACGTAGTCTTTTCCATTTTGCTTGATGACAACTCAGCGTACATGAAAGAAACTTCGTAAAACCCGTTTTCTCCCGCTCAAATTCACAAGGAGGTCGGAGACTATGTCTCGGCAAACCAGCGTTTCCTAAACAAGGTAATGCTGTTTTACCGCACGAAAAACGATATTTACCGATAACAAAAGGGGAAAAATATGCTTATCAGTTAAAATCTGACTACCATCATTGCAAGGTAAATCAGCTCAATACCCAGCTTTTACAATATTTTTTTTTTAAATTGTGTCCATAATTGACACTGTTCTTGAAAAATAAGATAAAAATATACTAACCTATTTGAAAATTGTAATTTTAGAGCAAGCTTTCTCTTGCGAGGAAAGAGTTTGGCTGACCAAAAAAAAAAAAAAAAAAAAAAAAAAAAAAAAAAAAAAAAAAAAAAAAAAAAAAAATCATATTAATCTACGTTTCCATAAATGCCATACCTATAAATAATTTCTCAGGCAGCATTTTCGCTTTTCAAAATTCTATTGGAATCGAGTATTTCATAGTTGTAATCCCAAACGATGTATCAGACATTTTCTTACTTCAAAACTAATTGCCCTAATTACTAATTTTCAAATTATTCAAAACTAATAATCGTTTGCTAAGCTGTTTTCAAAGGAACTATCAGCAGGATCATGCATTTTCAATCACAGTTCATCCTTCAGATCTACATTGTATTGCTGAACTTTGAAGCTTCTCCTGTCGAGATATACACACACACATAATTATGACTTTTTCTGTATATCCTTGTTTTACCACATAAACCTATTTCCAGAAGTTTTGCAATGTATATTTCGAGTATCCCTTTGAAATAGCAGGCCCACATACAAGTAAATAGTGCTGGGCTATTTCTCGGTACATAGGCAAGTGTACCGACACCTGCCGTTGAGTTAACCAACTAATTTCTTCGTTGAAGAAATTAATTTGGCATATCTGTTAGCTTGCAACAATCAACCTGTTTTCAGCTATTATTCATCATAGGAAGAGTACCTTGCAATTTATATGCATATTTTTTCAGAAGGACATGACTTTTACAAACGAGAGCAAAAGTAGTTAGAAGACACAGAATATTTTCTGTCAACCACAACCAAAAAGAGTTAGTTACCAAACGTGGGAGATTTTTAACTAGTCCAGAACGAAATATAGATGGGATCAGTGCTATAATTACACATTGAGAAAAATAGAAAATACATTCCAAGTAAAAAAAAGCACTCAAAAGTATTTAATATGTTTGCAAGATTTTTAATATTCATTCCAGTTCTTGTGATTAGTTTGTTCTCTGAAAGATCCTACTGAGCTTTTCAAATCCATATTTAAAAAAATTAATAATTTTAAAATACAAGAGAAAATGTGCGGCCCGTTCCTAACAGTTTGTTCTATATTTTCCCTATAGCTGAAACATAAAGAAAAGAAATTGAGGAAGAAAAAAAAACATGAAACACAGATGCCTTAATACTGAAAGAGGAACAACAAAACTGGAGATTACACTTTCTGTTGGCTTAAACCAAGGATCTAAATTAAAATTTAAAGTCGGTGCCAAAGATCCAGCGTTCCAAGGAAAATGATACAATGCATCAAGACCTGACCTAAATAGACAACACCCACTGAAAAAAGCTCATATATAAGACTGTATATCGACAAGGCCATGAAGGGTTGAAATAAAATTTACTTTTAGTTTTTTCACTTAATATAAAAAATGATCCACCCTTTTAGGTTTGACCTATGTTATGAAAGAAAAAGGGAAACGGTAACAGAATTAATCTAAAAGAAAAAGAATCTCGATCATATTCAGAGCCACCAAGAGGGGAGCCGGATAATAGAATATGGGAGCTAGACCACAAGGAAAGGAATACTTCGGCCGCCATCCATACTGGTAAAACATACATAAACATGCAGTAAGGCTACAGCCAGTGTCTCCCAGGGGTCTAATTGGCTATCCAAATCTCGATTCCCCCCCAAACCCTAGTTTGCCCCTTCAGGCGAAATTTAGTTTCTTCAGAAATCTTCTCAAAACTACCCCCCCCCTCCTCAAAAATAACAGCGGTGAGAAGAATTAAAAGAATGCACTGCGATTGTAAAACAGAAAATACTACTTCTTAAATTTAAGACCCCTCCCCCCAGTTTAAGGTAAAGAAAGCTAAGTTTTTTAAAATCTCTAGGAAGGAGCCACATTAAGAACATTATGTTATAATCATGAATATGTATGTGAAATTTACAGTCACTGCTTGAAATTCACAGTAAATCCCATAATATGTAATCAGGCTGATATTATTTGTTTACCGTGCCACCAAAAGCCTCTTAAAGTTCTTGATTCTGTTTTAAAGTCAACCAAAAAATTTGCTTTGATTACTCAGTAAACATCTACATGATGGGTAGAGTACAAAACTAAATTTTGTGGCCCACCATATTTAAAGCAGGACAAGTTAGGATCAAGAAGACTAAGTTGTATATCCTTAGTTTATACGAAGACGAGTAGTTTATACGAAGACGAGTGCTTATTCGAGACATTTTTTCGGTTCCCACTGCAGAAGCAGAATATGTGGTAATTCAGTAGAGATTCCTTTCAAAACTCACATAGAATAAGTTTTTTTTTTTATATCGACTTTTTTGAAATGCAAACATAGAAGCTCTTAAGACTAGTTTTAATGCTCATGGTTGCAACGACAATACATCCTAGCAAAGAGTAAACCACGGCCCATAGTAGCTGGAAGTTTAAAAATACATTTGAAAAAACAAAATCTAGTGAAAAAATTGCCGTTTCTAGTTGACTCAGTAGTAATTACTATTTCGAATAATCTTAATAGTAAAGTTTATTGTGAAAGCAAATTAATAGGAATTTCTGAAATCCCTCGAAAATAGCGTCAGATTGAATGTAAACAGCATTTGCATAACCATGCCATGGGCAAAAACTTTAGATTTTAAACTTTGACATTAGAGTCTGACAGATTGAACAACCAGAAAAATCACTTTTTTACATGGAGAATTTTATAAATTCATCTTGGTAACCCCACCATAAAAAGCCAATTGACACCGTAAGTGCAGGTTTTGGTGTCATTTCCATGATCATAATTTCCATGGTTAAAAACCCTAAAAATAAGGTTTTCAAAACTCCCTCTTGTATACTCCCCCTACTAGCACCATTACCAAGTTTAATAAATCGTATAGTGACTAGTAGGACTAGCAGGACTCTACAGTACCGTAAATATATATTTGGTGGCTAAATTCAAACATATTGATCGTGATTATCTACGGTTCTTTTTTAATTCATCTTGGCACAGAAATGGCACCAAGTTGTTGAAAGGCTGGGAACATAAGAAGAATACCGTTAGAATTTCTTTGGCTGAAAACATAAAAGTCTTAATATTGTACACCTCCCCTCCTAGTCATCTTAATAAGTAAAAACTAAAAAACGTGTTATGAAAAAGATCTAAGACCTCATTTAGAATCTAATCCATACATCTACATGTTTAGTATAAATTTGACCAAACAATGCCCTTGTGAGGTAGCATTTGCCACCAAACATGGGACTTTTTTGTGTCGTGTACCATTGAAATATCCAAGGCCGAAGATTCTTAACCAGATGCTTAAAATCCAACTTTTAGATACTCTCCTCTCTGCTCTTTGTAAGTGAAACTTAAAAGACCAGTTTTGAAAATAAAAACTACCTAGTGACAAAATGTTTTCACTCAATTTCAAAACTTATTCAAGAATAAAAATAAATGCCATTTATGCTTATCCTACCACTAAATGTGATAAATTGCAAAAGTGAATTGGGGAATTTTGAAAAAGACCTTGCTTGAAACCCTATTTCCTTTTTCTTGCACCAGCACTAGCGGGGCACTGGGACATCGTAAGGAAGCCGAAATGTGTAACCAAGCGAAGTGTTGGCAATTTAGGGTGTTTACTTTTCCGTCAAGGCGTCAAGGCGTGCATGAAATGGTTTTGATCTTACACACAGCCCCATCATTTGGGGTAAGGGGGAGAGCAGAACCCCCTTAATTCGGATACTTTTCTTGTTTTAGTCTTGCACAATTTATAGTAATACAATTTTTCCGTCTAATCCCCCAAAGTGTTCCAGGAGGCACAAATAACAAAAGCATATTTTTTTACGAAAAGTTCAAAATTCTTTGCAGCATTGCCGTGTAAAAATTACAATAATGAGGATATAAGTTATACTAAATACACATATAAAACTCTTTCAATGTCCTTCAGTTTTCTAAAATCACTATACATTTCCTATAGGAACATGTGTCATAAAGAACTAAATTTTTATCTGTGACTCTTCAAAGATACCAAAAATAATATACGATACCCCTTGAACTCTTTGTGTGACAAAATTGCAGATATTTTTTAGAAGAAGTTTAAGAGTAGAGCAACTTAAAACCTAAATTCAAAGCCATATTTTAAGAAAACTGATATTGACTTTTTAAGTTTCTTCTTCTAGGTAGGAGAAAGATCTTTTTGTATTTCATTAAAAAAGAAAAAGTTTCTTTCTGGAAGTAAAGAGCAAAGAGCAGACAACACTGGCTATACAGGACTTTTGACCGAAAAACGAAGAATAGGAAAAAATGTAAATACAATCAAGAGAACAAAACGAGGGTGATTTTCATCCGGTGAAAAAAAGAAGAATTTTTGAAGCTAACCATACAAAAATCGAGAAATGACTCATTTCTTTATTTCTACGGTACGCTTTTTTTCTGTCTCTTTTTCTTAGTACTGAGGACGGCTTGGAGGAGGCCGAAATATCTGGTTTGTCTTTTCGAATATTTTTCTTTTATTATTACTACTACTACTAATAACTCACTGCAGCACCAAGCCGCCTGAGGCCAACACAGCTACGCACGCTCCTCCTCCAACCTAATCTATTTAAAGCCTCCCTCTTTACACCCTCCCAGGAAGTTCCCATTTCCTTTAAATCCTTATTTATGACATCCTCCCAACCCAGACAAGGACGACCTGCTTTCCGTGTAGCCCCAGACGGTTGGCCAAAAAGGACAATCTTCGGTAATCTGTCATCCTTCATCCGTAGAACGTGGCCTAGCCATCTCAACCTTTCTTTCATTATAGCCCCAGAAAGCGGGATTGAACCACACTTTTCGTACAACCTACTGTTTGAAATACGGTCAGTCAGCCGGGTACCCAGAACAATCCGTAGGCAATTTCTCTGGAAAACATCTAGTAAATTTTCATCTGCTTTTCGGAGTGTCCATGCTTCAGAGCCATATTTGACCACTGTCATCACTGTAGCTTCCAATATTCTAATCTTGGTTTGTAGGCTTATCTTTCTATTCTTCCAAACTTTTTTTAACTGTGAAAAAACACCCTGGCTAAAAATCACCCCCGTTTTGCTTTCTCGATTTTTTTCATTATATTTTTCTTCCTATTCATCAGTTTTTTGTCGAACATTAAAGAGCTAAGTTGAAACTTCACATTACTATATATATATATATATATATATATATATATATATATATATATATATATATATATATATATATATATATATATATATATATATATATATCTTCGTAGTGTATGTGACATATATCTGCAAATCAGATTCAAAGGCTTCCCTATTTTTTTTTAGAATTGTGGAAAAACAAGTGCTTTGCTGAGAACTGAGCTTGCTTGAATTTTTCAGAGAATTATTATTGTAAACTGAAGCTTATTGATTCATGACTGGTGAAATACTATTGATAGCCTTGTAAATTAGTTTTTTTTTTTATTCTGTAGACTATTTACAGACTTCCTACTCTCGATCATGTTTTGTTAAGTCAGATTTGTGTTTGAAAAAAAGAAGAAAAAATATAATGAAAAGCACCAGTCGAAGGCATTTTTTTAGCTACAATTTTGTTTATTTCAGCCTTGTTGAGTTTTCCCTTTTTTTTCTTCGTTTTATTTCAAATGATTTTTATGCTAGAAAAATATATGTAAGCCCATACGCTGTCTTCACTGAGACCTTGATCAACAAAAGCACGCTAAGCAGGCATAAGACTCCTGGCTACAGAAGGTTACATGTTGAGATTTCAGCCGTAGAAAATTTCACCCTCATTTTTGAAAGAGCCCTTTTGATGTATTTCACACTTTGCGCATAAGGACTCGCAACACCGCTCGCAGTATTATCTTTCAAACGTCGATCCACTTCATTCGTGAGAGCTAGTACTTTAAAACATCAACCCAAAGGGAAAAAAGGAGGGGAAGAAAAGCAGGGTTGACCGTATGACAGAAATTTCATTACATTTCTTCAGAATTCCCATCCCTAGTGATTTATCACTATTTCTAGTGATCTGTTACATTGCACGAACAGAAAATCTCTAATCAGCACATAAAGCACTTGATTATCGAAGAAAATCACTAAATCAACCAAAAATCCCTAAAATCTAGTGATTTTTTTTCATCTGGTGGTAGCCCTACACTTCTTTATTTTTTTTTAGTTTAAGATTGAATCTAGAACATTCTAAGGTGATAAATACACAGTTTTGAATTCGTCGAGATCTTAGGTCGTCACCCATTAGGAGTATTTAGGAGTTTCCTTTCCATAGTTACATTTGAAATACTTCCTTATATAGATTACTTTTTGCGGACATCTATAACGTTAATAGAAGTCATTTAGTTGGAGTCACCTCAAAGATACAGCATTTTCGACCATGTGTTTTTCCCCAGCTCTTAATTTCTTACAGTCTGGATAAGATCAGGAAACAGCTCGCTGTCGGGTAAACGTAGATTAACATGTTGATTTTGAGAGTACTTATTGAAAAGAACTCAAAAATAACATGCGAATTACTTTTAGAAACGATTCTAGAAACTTGAATTTTCTAAGAGGCAACGATCATTTTTCTAAAATTAGTAGACACTGAATAAATTAGGGGTTTATAGTTTTTATGAAAAAAAACTTACGTAAAAAAGTAACGTAAATATTTCGTTAAGGCAACTCAAAATTAGGCTGAAGATTAACAAACCTCCAAACGAGAAAGGGCCGACATATCCGAACTATACTCAATGCTGACATCTGTGTTAGCTCCTCCACTTGACCGATAGGTATATTTGGTCGTTTTAGATTTTGTTGAGGCAATAGTACCAGACATTTTGAATTTCACTTAGAAACTCCACCAAAATGTCTCACTCACACACTCCCAGTCTTGCACCGCGAAGGAAGCCTACGGGAAAATACTTGCGATCACAGAAAATGACGCTAATGTTTTCCTACGCACGCGTGAGCTGGATCTGTCAGCCAGTGGTTCGAATCTCGAATTACTCCTTGAATATATAGAGCGGATACCTTTTATAGCTCGTACCTGGCAGGAATACAATATGAATTTCCCTCTTTTTCTCTCCAAACATGCAGCCGGACATAGGCGTCAATTTCGACAAGCATAAAAGAAGAGTAGACAACATTGCTAGTTACTAGCCTAACATTTTTCAATTTCAAATATTTACATGCCTAAGTACCCAAAAATAGGCTAAGAACCATATCGAGTTGTAAGAAACTTTTTTTCATGGATGGAAATATTTCATCTTAGCTTATGGAACAAAAACCAAAAATAGCAGTGCATCAATGTGAATGACTTCTGAACATTAACGATCCGGCCCGAGGGAACTGGGGGGGGGGGGCTTATTCGTGGTTTCGGTTCTTCAAATTACTTATTTTGTTCACACAATTCATCTTTTTTCGCAAATTAATTAAAATTAATTAATTTGCGGATTAATTAATTAATTTCGAAATTAATTAAGTAATTAATATCAAATTAATGAATTTTTTTCCAAAACTCAAATTAATTTCTGCATACACATCTAATGACGACATTTTTTTTATGGTGAAACGTTTTCAAATCATCAGGAATTTCAACTAAACTGCTAAAGATGATCAAGAATCCGAGTTTATTTATCTCCTTTTTTTTTTGCTAATGGTCTTTTTTTTCACCAGGGGTGATCACACCAAAGTCGTGAAATACCGAGATAGGAATCATTTGAACAGGAGCTTAAAAATATAATATCCTGTAAGAAATTAATCAATTAATTTAGTTAGTTTTCTTAATTAATCGAAAAAAAACGTTTTCCAGAAGGAAATTATTGTAAGACAATAAAGAGCATATCAAACCCAAAAGAAGCTTATATCAAAGTGATATAATGCACAAGACTTCAAACAAACAAAAATAACAATGGGTTAACAATCCCATTACGTAAAATGGCTTTCCCCCTCGTCAATAACTCGCTCTATACGCTAAAGTTTGACTATTTGTCATAGCTCTGCTTCTTAAAGTAATAAAACAATTAGTATAAAGAGTGAGGTACTGAGGAGGGAGTAGTTCCATTCATGTAACGGAATAATTTCTGATCATTTTAAGTTTTAATGTTGCTCCTCACTTTCAGTTGAAAAAAACTTGTTTTTTATTGAATTTCTGATCGTTTTCCAAATAATGCCAGGATATTCATTATACACCATATTGTAGCTACACTACCATAATATTTTTACTTAGTTTTTCCTAGGGGGACAGACCAACTCATAAACAGAATAAGCTCTGTTTGTGTTAAGTTTTAATGTCGCTTCTTACTTCCAGTGGAATATTTTTTTTTGTTTAATTTGTTACGGTCTTTCAAATAATGCCAGGAAATTCCATCTATCTGGTATAAAATTTCTGCTGGAAAGTTCCGCCACGAACTTTTCTTCACATGGAAAATCCCCTCCCTTGCAAAATTTCAGATGAAAATTGCCCAAATTTTGGTGGCTAATCGTGATTTTTCGGCATAGTAGTGAAAACAGCACAGACAGAGAATTACTATAATCAGCCTTAATAAAGACAGGCTCTTCACATTATTATATAGAAGGCACAGAGCCACATTAAAAAATGCCCAATACCGATACGTCGCATATCGACAAGCCCAAAAGGCTCAATACCGATAGTCAGGATACCGATTCGCCCGATACCACTTACAGCCCTTTCCTCAGGTACCAAGAAGAGTCATATCATCATCTAAGGCATTATTTTTGGACCTTTGAACTATGCTGAAAAAATAAATATCTCCATCTGAAGACTTTAGGGGATGGAAGGAGGGGGAGGGAGCTAACTCCCCTTGAATCTTTTTGGTCATTTCAAAAGGGCACTAGAATGAGCCCTCTTGCGATGTTCTCCGACTATTAAGACTAATACGAAACTTACTAGCCAAATTGTATATTTTCCAAATTCAGCTACCCTAGATGTCAGAGTAGCAGTGCCACACTTACTCCAGTATTGGCTGATTTTCAACCTCGTTAAGGTAGAAACTCGCTAATAAACGGCAGAGAGCTTTTCATAGTGTGCTATTTTACTAAATCGAAATTTTGGAAAATACCATGAAAGTAATAAATATCTAAAGCTGGTTCTTTGAAATTCAAATTTTACGGCGGATTTTCAAGCACTTAATTTGGTTTTTAAGTAGCATACTTAACGATATACAGTTCTTACGAAAAAAATGCTGATACGAAAAGAAAATTGTTGTTGTGATACAAGATCCTTCTCACAAAATCTAATATAGTCGGAGTTCAAGTTTCTTCACTCATCTGTAAGTTTTGTTTTTTTATAATTTAAATCATTTGAGTTATGGTTACTAGATAGTGCAGTTCTCATAGAGAAACTACGATGCATATGAAATTAATTATCAGACTTCTATACTGTTTTCTTTTTTTGGTTTGAGCTGGGAAAAGCATCAGATTTAGCAACAGAAGAATCAACTTCCATTCAAAATACTCTATGGTTGAAAAGTATAGTAATTCTGTCTTTAGGGATAGCAACCCTCCCATAGCCCTCAGGACAAAGGTTACAAGTATGGGCAGGAGCTAGTTGCCCATTATTAACATATAAGGGTTTTTATGGAAGAGGTGATCGTGTAAACTTCGGAGAGGGCTCAGTCAATTGGAGATCAGAAGTTCTAGTGCTCTTTTTAAGAGTCAACAGCGATCAGAGGGCAATTGACCCCCCTCCCGTCCTCTTTTCCCAAAATGCATTTGATAGAAATTTTGAGAGGGATATTTTGCCTGAAATAGTCCAAGGACCACATAATTTGGCCTTCGGGAATGAAACAACCCCCCAGAGCCCAGGGCAAGTGTTGTAAGTTATGCCCCGAGGCCCATAAGGTTTTTACGGTAAGACGGCTTGTATAAACATTAGAGGAAGCTTATTTAATTGGAAATTGAAAGTTATAGTTCCCTTTTAAGAGTCAAAAGTGATAGGAGGGCAACTAACCCCCCTCTCCTCATCGCCCTTTTCCCTAAACGGATCTAATCGAAATTTTGAAATAGCCATTGCGTTATAAATAGTCCAAAGATCATTTATCAATGCCTTTAGGTAACGCAGCCCCCAGGGCCCAGGGACAAGAGTTTAAATTCATTCCCCGGGTGCATACAAGATTTTTATGAAATGAGTAGTTGTATAAACTTCAGAGGAGGCTCTTTTAATAGAAAATCGGGAGTTCTAGTGCCCTTTTCAAACAGTTCGTGGTAACGAACTGTAGTGAGGAGCGACCCGGCTCAATAGTAACCTAAACTCTAAAAAATAGAATTTTGATATCAATAGCTACATCAAAAGAATCGAATTTTAATGCTGAATTTAAATATATAAGTTTAATTATGTTTAGTCTTACCCATCAAAAGTTACGAACCTGGGAAAATTTGCCTTATTTTAGAAAATAGGGAGAAACAACCCCTAAAAGTCATAAAATCTTAACGAAAATCACACCATCAGATTCAGCGTATTAGAGAACCCTATTGTAGAATTTTCAAGCTCCTATCTACAAAAATGTAGAATTTTGTATTTTTTGCCAGAAGGCAGATCACGGATGCGTGTTTATTTATTTTTTTTTTTTTTCAGGGTGATCGTGTCGACCCAGTGGTCCTAGAATCTTACGAGAGGACTCATTCTAAAGGAAATGAAAAGTTCTAGTGCCCTTTTTTCGTGACCAAAAAATTGGAGGGCACCTAGGCCCCCTCCCACGCTAATTATTTTCCCAAAGTCACCAAATCAAAATTCTGAGATAACCATTTTATTCAGCGTAGTCAAAAAACCTTATAACTATGTCTTTGGGCACGACGTGCTCCCCACAGTCCCATTGGGAGGGGCCACAAGTTGCAAACTTTGACCAGTGCTTACATACAGTAATGGTGCTTACATATAGAAGTGTACAGACGTTTTAGGGGGATTTTTAGGTTGTGGGGGGGGGGTCGATAAGAGGAAGATATGTTAGGGGAACTTCTCTTGGAGGAATTTGTCATGGGGGAAGAAAATTTTCATGAATGGAGCGCAGGATTTTCTAGCACTATTAAAAAAAAGAATGAAAAAATAAATATGAAAAAAATTTTTTCAACTGAAAGTAAGGAGAAGCATTAAAAGTTAAAACGAAGAGAAATTATTACGCATAATGATGGGCTCACCTCCTCCTAATATCTCGCTCTTTATGCTAAATCATTTTTAGTAATTTCAACTATTTATTCTACGGCTTTTGTGATTCAGGGGTCATTCTTAAGAAATTGGGAAAAATTTAAGCTTTAGTGTAAAGAGCGAGGTACGACGAGGGGGTGAACCCCTTCATATCTTCTATATATATATAAAAATAAGTTGTTTGTGTGTTATGTCTGTTACACTATGTCTGTTACGCCAGATTATATCTTCTATATATATAAAAATAAGTTGTATGTATTTTTGTGTTGAGGGTTCGCATATGACGTCTGAAAAATAAAGAAGAACAAGAAAACAAACTAAAATGTAAAAACTGGGAATTGCATAAATATTTCGAAATATTTTGACAATAGATTAAAGTAATTCGAAAACCTTAAAACATATACTTAAAATTTTGAGGTTTATTATAAATTGTTGAGCTTTAGCAAGCATTGACAAATTAAAACATTGACAAATTAAAAAACATTGAAAAAGATAGAATGTTACCAAATCCTACAACAGAAGAAACAGCCGAGGAAGCTGCTCAAAGAGTTAATGCCAAAAGGCTTGCGGCTACAGAACGCAAAACCGCGCAATTAGATGAAGATCAACCTGGACAGCGAGAGTCAAAACGTATCAAAACTGAAAATGATAGCGATGATGATTGGGTTTGGGATTTTGACTTGGATAAGGTCATCAATGCTTACCAGATTTTAGTTTTTTTTATATATTATAAGTATATAATACAACTACAATGGCGCGTAACTAATATGGCGCGTAACGACTTACGCGCGCGGGGGGGCTTGGGGAGGGCGCAAAGCGCCCCCACCAACTAGGTGTTGGGGTAGCGCGAAGCGCCACCCCAACAGCTAGTACGTAATAAAAACATGAGAATACAGAAGTTTGTTACGTAAGCTAATTTGTAAGTTATGTATATCTTATAAAAACATTCGTAAAAAATTAAAAGTTCTAGTTGCCTTTTTAAGTAGCCAAAAATTCGAAGGGCAGCTAGGCCTCCTCCCCCGCTCCTTTTTTCTCAAAGCATTCGATCAAAACTATGAGAAAGCCATTTAGCCAAAAAAATAAATAGGCAAATTTCGTTTTAATTATTCATCTGCGGAGAGTCAAAATCAAAACATCCATTGATTCAAAAACGTTCAGAAAATAAATTAAAAACAAGTTTTTTTAACGGAAAGTAATGAGCGACATTAAAACTTAAAACGAACGGAAATTACTTCGTATATGAAAGGGGCTGCTTCCTCATCAACGCCCCGCTTTTTACTCTAAACTTTTTTACTGTTTTAAAAAAGTAGAGTTAAGAGAAAGGGTCAAACTTTAGCGTAAAGAGCGGGGCGTTGATGAGGAAGCAGCCCCTTTCATATACGAAGTAATTTCTGTTTAAGTTTTAATAGGTTTTAAGTTTTAATGTCGCTCCTTACTTTCCGTTAAAAAACTTGTTTTTTTATTTAATTTTGTTAAAAGTTGCTCTCAGGAAAAGTGCTAACGTGTTGATTAGGATAAAACTGAAATTTGTTGTTAAGCAACAAAGGGTCCCCATGAAGACCATTCGAAGGAACATAAAAATTATGCTAAATGGCAAAATTTAGCTTAAATGTTTCTTCTTAAGGAATAGTATGATTTTGTCTTTCAGATCACGTAGCGCTTTACTGAAAGCATTTCAGAGTTCAATATACGTAGCCAACTGGTACTTGAAACTTTACCCAAGTGTAGCAAGCACAAAAAAGGAAGGTATATAAGAAATATAGGAAATTACGAGTTGAATTTGAATAAAACTTGAAACCTCAGAATCTTGAAAATTTATTGAAATCACATTTTTGGGGTTAGTATGAAGTAAGCCGAAAACAATCATAAGAATTTGTGATGGCAAGATACTCATTTTTTGGCATTTATATGACTTTTTGGTTACAAAAGCAACATTTTTCAAATGAATCCTTATTAATGCGAATTAGCAAAAATGTAGCCGGTGGGATATGTATTTCTTGAAATTTAGGAGGAGCTTTGTTGTTTTTTTTTCAAAATTCAAACTACACTGTAAACAATTACATTGTAAACAGTAAGCATTGTAAACGATACTTTTTCGAATTTTCAAATAAAGTATAAACACTAGGAAAAAAGCCCCTAAGAAAATTTATGTATAACAAATTGAAAAAAAAAAACAACATATTTTGGCATTTCAGGCAGACCTAAAGGAATCACCTTCTTCGGGCCTACTTTTCAGTTCTTAATTTATAAGACTTACTAAACTTTATGCTTTAGCAAATAAACAGGAGTGTCTAAAACGAAAGCTCTTATCATGTTTAGATAGAAAAAGTTCATTTATAAGTTCAAATAGTGAAATTAAATTTTAAATATCATTTTTTTCAAACAAAATTAAGAAGCAGCATTACAACTTAAAACAAGCTCCTATATAATATGGGATTTGCTACCGCTCCCCGGGTATCCACCATATGGATAATATGTTGGTAAAGTTTATTTGTGACGCAAACAGATGTTATATTGAGATTCAGAATGCAATTCTGGGTGTATATTTGCAAATTGCGGGGGTGGGGTTATATATTCTATAAACATATAGGTTCTAAGAAATTCATGAATTTCTTAGAAAAAACTGGAAAAACAAGGAAAGAGGTGGAGATAAAGGTTTTCCCCCTGAAAATGTGTTAACTATAATTATTCTGCCTATTACAGATTAAGAATTGTTTTCTTAGCATATTTCTTTATGTTACAACCACAGAAGAGAGAATAATGAGGACTTCTTTCCCAAGACAGTGAACCAACAAAACCTATTTGAATATTTCGGCCCTAATTCTGAGGGCCGTCTTCAGCAAATAAAATAATAAACAATAAAACACTTACAATAAAAGCTCTCACCTAAAGGTAAGTCTTTTTGCTTATACACAGGTTGAATACGCTTGGATGCAATGGGGAGGCTTGGCTCTCACTTAATGGTAAGTCTTTTTGCTCTGTTTATCGACTTCTAAAAATGAGATACTGTTAATGATGCAGCGTTTCAAGCAGTTTGATGTTGCGCTAGCTAAATTCAAGAACTACCCCCTATGGCCCGTGAAAATTATGCAAATAGGAAAGGATTCGCACGGAAAGCCCACTTATCTGGTCTTTTGTTACGGTAGTCACGATGAATTTAGGTTAATAGATGCGAATCTTCAAGAATACAACCTAAAACGAAAGATTCATCCTTGCCTGCTGTCAAAAAAGCAATTGTGGAACTTGATAATACCCCTGAAATTTATGAAACTCTTTCTAAGGCTTTTTTAGCCCTGAAAGCAAATAATAAATTAGGGTCTAACTCAGTCAAACAGTTCGTGGTAACAAACTGTAGTAAGGAGGGACCCGGCTCAATAGTAACCGAAACTCTAAAAAATGGAATTTTGATACCAATAGTTACATCAAAAGAATTGTATTTTAATGCTGATTTTAAATATATAAGTTTCATCAAGATCAGTTCTACCCATCAAAAGTTACGAGCCTGAGAAAATTTGCCTCGTTTTAGAAATTGGGGGAAACACCCCTAAGTTATACAATTTTAACGAAAATCACACCATCAGATTCAGCGTATCAGAGAACCTTATTGTAGAAGTTTCAAGCTCCTATATACAAAAATGTGGAATTTCGCATTTTTTGCCAGAAGACAGATCACGGATGCGTGTTTATTTGTTTTTTTTTTCCAGGGGTGATCGTATCGACTCAGTGGTCCTAGAATGTCGTGAAAGGGCTCATTCTAACGGAAATTAAAAGCTCTAGTGCCATTTTTAAGTGACCAAAAAATTGGAGGGCCCCTAGGCCCCCTCCAACGCTAATTTTTTCCCCAAAGTCACCGGATCAAAATTCCGAGATAGCCATTTTATTCACCATTTTCCAAAAACCTAATAACTATGTCTTTAGGGACGACTTACTCCCCCGCAGTCCCCGTGGGAGGGGCTGCAAGTTACAAACTTTGACCTGTGTTTACATATAGTAATGGTTACTGGGAGTTGAGGAGGAGGGGTTACGTGGGAGGATATTTCCATGGAGAAACTTCTCATAGGGGAAGAGATGGATCAAGTCAAAGTCAATGGATCAGCTACCCTAATCAGTTGTGCGAATACAGCTATTGGGTTTTCTCAGAAGAGCAGCAATTCTGAATTATAAATTTCCCTATGATCTTGCATGAAAAAAAACAAGGCTGCTCGATCATATAATGTGTAAGAGCGACAATGCAGAATAGGATGAAAATGATATGATTTGGCGTCAAGTAGAATTACATCTGGGCTTGGCAGCCGATGTGCTAGTTGATGCCAGCAATCCAATCATTGCCTTCACGAAAGGATATTCTACTCAGCTACCATGGATTGGAGCTTTGGCAAGAAAAGTTCTATCGGTGCCGGTAACAAGTAAAGCAGTAGAAAGGGTTTCCAGTGGTGATGGACTGATTGTTGCTGCTAAGCTCTATGCTCTATACTGCTAAGATCTATGTTGGCCCCACACCGTGTAAACAAGCTTATTTTTATACATGGTAACTATAAGCTTATCAAAGTTGTAAAGAAAAGTGATAGAGTTTGTTTCTAGCTAAGAGTTTTGTATTTCTTATTCTGGCTCCTTAAACTGCCTGAGAATTGACAAAATATGGAATTTAAAGCTTAACTCAAATTAATCTCTGAAATTTAAAGTTAGAATTAAAAATTTAATAAGTCATAATGCTTTTGTTTACAAGCTGTTGCTTCTTTTTCTTCTAACACCTGGGAACGAACTGTTCTTAAATAACAACATGCTAAGTTTTTTGAAAATTGGCTAGGTAAAAAAGAGAGAGAGAGAAAAAAAATTAAATCCTATCCGCTAAAGAAAAACTTTGAGAGTAAAAATATACTTACCCACTATGTTTCAGTACGTCGACAATCGCGATACCTTAATTGATGAGATGGGAAGGATAAGAAACAAGCTCTTTCATTATCAAATGAGTTGATAGAAATGTTAAATTTTAAGACTTATACTATATCACACTTAAGTGTGAAGATTCAATCTTCAAGCAATGAGAAGTAATAGTTTCTGTAGCAAAGAGAGTGAGGAGGTTGGGGGGTAGAGTAGTCAAAGAAGTGGAATGCAGGTTGCAAGAGCAGAAAATTCAGACATGAAGTAAGATATAAACATTAGATTCAATCGAGGTTTCATAAATTAGCCATAGATTTATGGTGCAAGTAAATTTGTTTACTTAAAGTTTTTAGAGCTTAAATTAAATTTTAAATTAGCTATTTTGTCAGATTAATTAAAATATCAGGCAGTTTAAGGTCTGGCTGTACATTATTTGGGTTAAAAGAATGTTTGTGAAATGTTAAGATTGATATCTCGTCCCTAGTTTGTCCGAGGTGCGGTCACAGTAATGAAGCTAAAAAGGAATTGTGGACAAAATTCCAATAAAATCTGATATCAATTTAGCTTTTAAAACTTTTTGAAAGTAGTCAAAAAATTATAAAAATAGCTCAAACACCGATCAATTGATGGCACGCCGTCGATGATTTTCGACGGCGCGCAACCAAAAAAAAAAAAAAAAAAAAAAAAAAATCGGCGCCACCGGTTGCGCGCTGCTGCTTGCGAAATTGTGTCTGCCGCCGCTGAATTTTATTTTAGCGTGGCTTCGGGTCAACTCTCTACCCCCATCCTTTTCCAAAACACACTCAGTCAAATTTTGAGACAGCTATTTTGTTCAGTATTTTTAAAAGGTCCACTAATTATGTCTTTGGGGATGCCCCCCTATTATTAATTGCAAGGGTTGTAGGTTAGGCAATTCGTCCATTGTTTAGATATAGTCAGTAGTATAGTTTAGAGGGGAGAGGGTAAGCAGAGAGTTGCCCCCCGCAATTCGGAGAAAAATTATAGGTGGCTTTAAAACTGTTACTCGTTTTAAGTTTCGTTCTTTACTTTCAGCACATAATTTTTTTTCAATTAAGCAATTTTCAAATCGATTTTAAAGGAATCTAGGATGCATATTAAATGCAATTAAATTGTCAGACTTCTAAAATGTTTTCTTTTTTTGTTTAAGCTGGGATAAGCATCGGATTTAGCAACAGAAGAATTACCTTCCATTCAAAACATTCCAACGCGCTTTAAGTCTGGGCGCAATCCAAAGCATTTAGCACTTGGAAGATGACTCACAGAATCATTTAAATTTAGAACTAGAAACGAATAGATTTCTGGCTTGATTCATTTAAGAATAGACTATGTTTTCTGTCAACCAAAAGCTGAACAGTTGGCAGAAAAATATTTTCAATACTTGAACAATTAATCATGTGCTTTACAGAGAATTGCAAATGCGAATGATGTGTTTGGTGATAAGCTTGGGACTGCATGGCGTCGTTCAAACAGTCAATACGGGATTGTATATTTGAGTTTGCTTAGCTATTAGTTAACACTCACGCGTTTATCGAGGTACCTACAATATCTGACTCTTTGATAAACAATAAATTAAAAAATCATGCTTTTTTTCAGCTGAAATTTAGGAGCAGCACTAAAATCGTATACAAAACCGTGATAAGACCACTTAATTTTTCCATATATGGGGGCAGAGCTCACCCCACCCCAATACCTTGCTTTTTAAACTAAAGATTTTAATACTATAAAAAGCTTCGTACTCCAATTAATCAGTAATTATTTTTTAGGAGTCGTGCCTAAGGAATTAAGACAAAAAGTTAAAATTTAGCGCAAAGATCGCAGTAATGAGGAAGTGACAGCTCTTCTTATGTGGGGCATAATTGTGTTAGTTTTAAGTATTAATATTGCTCATTAACTTCAGTTGCGAAACTTGCTTTTTTAATTATTAATTTCGGATTGTTTTTCAAACAATGTCGGGATATTGGCCTCCCCATCCATGCGGAATTTACCCACCCCACAGAATATTCCTCGTTGGATAGCTCCCTTTACTGACAATACACCTCCACCCCCAAATATTACAATTGCAGAGGCTTTATTTGATCTTTCACACACTAATACAACGTTTGATTGATCCAAAGTAATTTATAATTGCATTGGACTGTTACGAACTTTTAGAGAAATCATAGAGATAAAACAACAATTATCTATAAGAGAGGTTGTATAAATAGAAATAAGAGAGAAAACAGATTACATTCTATTTACCAAAAGGAGAGGGATAGATAATGCAACCCGTAAAATTTACGCGTAAAATTTACGCGTAAAATTTTCGGTGTAAGTAAAATTAAGAAGCCTCTCTCGAGAGGTATAGATAATGTTTGAGATATAACATCACCTATTGGAATCCCAACACTTTTTTCGACCTTGCATAATTACTCCAAATAGTGTTCACAAAGGGAGTAGTTCCCTCTTTACTCCTGTCCCACCCAAAAAATCAACCCTTAAAGGAGTGCTCATCATATCAGCTAATAGTGATAACTACAGATTTTGCTACATTCTTGACAAGTTGATAATAACTGCATTTTGCCTGCATGCATACCAATTTGGGCTTCAGAAAGGATTAGGGAGCGCTTATGCACTAACGGTACCGTCATTAGTTTTGGTTGTGGCCAATGAGTTGAGAGATTCTCTTGTTTTAGGGAGTCACTGATTCGATAATTCACGTGCATATCCTTACTGAGCTTTATAAGCGCTGGGTCAGTACTTGCATTATTCCTACTTTATATGATTAAATAAAAAAAAAAAACACATTTTTTTTTAACGGGAAGTAAGGAGCGACATTAAAACTTAAAAAGAACAGAAATTACTTCGTATATGAAAGGGCTGCTTCCTCATCAACGCCCCGCTCTTTACGCTAAAGTTCTTTATTGTTTTAAAAAGTAGTTGAAAGAGTCAATAGTTGAAATTACTAAAAATACTTTAGCGTAAAGAGCAAGGTATTAGGAGGTGAGCACATCATACAGGTAATAATTTTTTTAATTAATTTTATATTTATATTTTTTAAATAATTACCAAACCAACCCCACCCCCAAACCAAAAAAATCTCCCTGATTTTAAACATTAAAAATATTAAAAATACTGAAGTATTTTTAGAACCCCTCATATGCGTAATATTCTCTGTTCGTTTTAAGTTTTAATGCTACTCCTTACTTTCAATTGAAACAACTTTTCCATGTTTATTTTTCATTGTTTTTATTTATAGTATTGCTAGAAAATCCCTCGCCCTTTTCATTGAATTTCTCGTCACCCAAGACATATTCCTCAAAGGAAAGATCCTCCCATATAGCCCCCTCCCCTAAACCCCACCCCCAAACCAAAAAAAATCCCCCCGAAAACGTCCTATTTTCCAAAATAAGGCAAGTTTTCTCAGGCCCGTAACTTTTGATGACAAAGACTAAATTTGATAAAACTTAATTTTTTTTTAAAAATCAGCATGAAAATCCAATTTTTTTGTGTGTCTTTTAGCATCAAATTTCCGTTTTTTAGAGTTTCGTTTACTGTTGAGCCGGGTCGCTTCTTACTACAGTTCGTTACCACGAACTGTTTGATTTGTATACTCATTAAATCAAATTGCCTGACGGATCACGCTTCATAGCCATAGTTTGGACGCATATCTCATGCGGGTTTCGTCTTGTTTTATAGAAGATATTACATAGAAAAAAAACTAGTTTTTTTTAACTGAAAGTAAGGAGTGACATTAAAACTTAAAACGAACAGAAATTACTCCGTATATGAAATGGGTTGTCCCCTCCGCAATCCCTTGCTCTTTACGCTAAAGTTTTTAATTGTTTTAAAAAGCAGAACTGTGGCAAATAGTCAAACTTTAGCGCAAAGAGCAAGGGATTGCGGAGGGGACAACCCATTTCATATAAGGAGTAATTTCTGTTCGTTTTATGTTTTAATGTCGCTCCTTACTTTCAGTTAAAAAAACTAGTTTTTTTATGTAATTCCTGAACGTTTTTGAATTAATGCATATTTGATTTTGGCTCTCCACACATAAATTATTAAAATGAAATTTGCATATTAATTCCTTTTTTGGCTAAATGGCTTTCTCTTAGTTTTGATCAGACGATTTTGAGAAATAAGGGGTGGGGAAAGCCTAGTTGCCCTGCAATTTTTCGGTTACATAAAAAGGCAACTATAAATTTTAATTTTAAACGAATGTTTTTATTAGTAAAATAATACGTAACTTAAGAATTAGCTTACGTAACAAACTTTTATATTCTTAAATTTTTATTACGTATATGAGGGGGTTTGTACCCACGTTAATACCTGGCTCTTTACACTAAATCGTAAGTTTTGTCCCAATTCTTTAAGAATCACCCCTGAATCCGAAAGGCCGTAGAATAAATAGTTGAAATTACTAAAAATACTATAGCATAAAGAGCGAGGTATTTATCTCCTCCTAAATACCTCGCTCTTTATGATAAAGTATTTTTAGAACCCCTCATATGCGTAATAACCTCTGTTCGTTTTAAGTTTCAATGCTGCTCCTTACTTTCAATTGAAAAAACTTTTCCATGTTGATTTTTTCATTGTTTTTTTATATAATAATTTTAGAAAATCCTGCGCCCCTTTCATTGAATTTCTGTTCCCCCATGACATATTTCTCCAAGGAAAGATCCTCCCACATAGCTTCCCCCTCAACCCCACCCCCAAAACCAAAAAAAAATCCCCTGAAAACGCTGTACACTTCCCAGTAACCATTTTTATATGTAAACACTGGTCGAAGTTTGTAACTTGCAGTCCCTCCCCCAGGAACTGTGGGGGAGTAAGTCATTCCCAAAGACATAGTTATTATGGTTTTTGACTATGCGGAAGAAAATGACTATCTTAAAATTTGATCCGTTGACTTTGGAGAAAAATGAGCGTGGGAGGGGGCCTAGGTGCCCTCCAATTTTTTTGGTCACTTAAAAAGGGCACTAGAACTTTTCATTTCCGTTAGAATGAGCCCTCTTGCGACATTCTAGGACCACTTGGTCGACACGCACCCGTCGACACGCACACGTGGCCGACACGCACCATTCTAGGTGCGTGGACACGCACCCGTGATTTGTCTTCTGGCAAAAAATACGAAATTTCACATTTTTGTAGATAGGAGCTTGAAACTTCTAAAAGAGGATTCTCTGATACGCTGAATCTGACGGTGTAATTTTCGTTAAGATTCTATAACTTTTAGGGGCTGTTCCCCCCTATTTTTTAAAATAAGGCAAATTTAGGATGCGTTTTATTAATTTATTATATAGAAAGAAATGTTTCCCAACTAGATATATAAACTGGTATAAAAGTTTCACTTTTCACCAAAGTTGTGCTTTTCCTCGGTATTATTTTTTCTTATTTTGACCATCCAAGTTCTGCCAGAGATTTCTTAAGTAAAGGATTTTCTCTCAAGTAAAGGATTTACGTGTTTATATAAGTTCTGTGCTTTCACAATAAGTCATTTTGTATGAATGTTTTATATGGATTGTTTCGTTTTTATTATATTTGATGTTCACTAGGCGCAATGAAAGCGGTTTACAAAGCGTCTTTTGTTCAATAATAAAACTGGCAAAAAATAACCTGCATTTTGAGATTTCAAAATAAACATATTGTAGCTAAAAATACCACATTTTTAAAAGCTAAGGGAACATTCATTGACTAAAAAGTTGGCAACCCTAGATGTATCTCTATTTGATTATGCAGTTGATGTCTTCAGCGCTAGCCAAACGGCACTGGTTGAGGAAAATACTGCCATTTTGAGTCAAGGATATTCAAAGATAATTCTTAAGTATAAACCTGAAACTGGGGTTTTAACTGGGGTCCAGTTCCCGAAAATCTTCAAAGTTAATCTTGATAGAGTCTCGGTTGCTACTAAACTGGAATTGAAATATCTAGGCCTTCCGATCGGTGAATTTCTTAAGGCCGTGATTAAGTGAACTGATGGAACTCGAAAATCGCATGTTAAAATTGAAAATATATTTAAAAAGTAATCGAGCAGTCATTGGCGGAAGATACCGCTTTAAATATCAGGCCGTAACTTCTTGAGGATGCAACAAAATGTTTGCTAGGATTTTGCTCTATATCCTCTAATTGCTTAGAAATCTTAGAAAATGTCTAGCTCCTTTTCACAAGTGTACTCTATGAAGCATATTGCTTCTAGAACAAAATCGGTACTATCATGAGCAGAAGACAATGATGATTGCAACTATTTTCCGATGTATTCTCCTGTTTTTGAACAGTCCCATAGAATATTTTCAGCTACCTGACATTTTTACAATTTTTTTTTGCCAGAAAAAATCGTTTCTGATCGCCCATAACACTCCCAGAGACCAGATTGACAAACTGGTATAATTAACCTGCTGTTTCCCCCAATGAATAAGTGCTATCTGAAGGGTTTTTGACAATCGACGGTCTCTAGAGAATTGAGAGACAGGAGGCTACCCTAACTTCAATTTTGAATCTCGATGTTTTCAAGTTCACTTAATCACGGCCAGCTACTAGCAAACACTTCATCTGTTATTTCCAGTACTCGACATACCTTGCCTATGGCAGAATGGTATCCAGTACCCTCTATTTTAATCACCAACTACTAGCTACCGATTTTAAAACAAGATCTCTCGGGTTGTATGATTTTTTAAGTATACTTATATTGAATTTCATTCGATCTCAAGATCCCCAAAGGACTAAAACAGAAAAGCAATGTATAAATTTATTGTTTGATGGAAGCACGGGTTTTCGGGTGGGTTGTTAAGTGGAATGAGTTGTTGTTGTACGAAGAGTTTTTGGCACAAGGAGCCACTTAGGTGCAGAATGTTTTTCTGGTTCTTACTTTTCTTCTCTTTCTAAAATTTTATTCCCATGTTTAAGCAGTTATTCCAAGCAAGCAAGTTTTGTTAGCAAAGTTCTTGATTTCCTGTCCCTTGCCCCTTTTTATTCGATTTTCTCTGTAACGGATAAAAAACAACCCCTTTGAATTTGCTACCCATATGCAAGGTATCTCCTCGGCTTCCCACCTTCGGTCTGAAATTCCTGGGCCACATTATACAGCATCATGGACCCTAGTGATGCCATCAGCGGATGCATTGATTCATACAATAACCGAATCAATGAGACCCGCGGTGTTCCATTTTAAACAAGAGTTGTATCGTGTTTCAATTTGTTTTTTGATTTTTTATTTTTCTCATTTGTTTATTATTATGCGTGTCTTATTCGTATTTTAGGAACCTATTCTTATTTTAATTGTCATTTTTAGCTTTTCTTTTTCTTTTTAGTATACTCTGTTTGTCCCTTATATTTAGAACGGGTCATAAATAAGTTCAATTCAATTTAAGTAATAACGAGATTTTTTTTGCAACATTATAAAAATAAATGAAACTATTCTGATAAAAATCGTTTGCAAATCTATATCTTAGTCATTTAAAAATTTGTTAAATATTTACTCCAAATGTTTCGACGAATTTTAACTTCTAGTATTCTTTTTTAATATGGAGAAACGACCAGAAGTCTTTCTCCATATCAAATCCGGGATTCCAGATTCTATGGGAATTTGCAGCAAGGGTACTAAAGAGGAGGGCGGGGGTGTGTTACCGCCAATACCCCCCCCCCCCTTCACCCAAGAAACATCACTGTATTTAACAGAACAAAATCTCTTTCAGAAACGTATCAGGTCATATAGTCATACTTATTTCATGTCAAATCGATACAATTTCTCACTGTTCTTCATGCCCTGTTGGTTTTGCTTCCCCCCTTTAGATATGTTATTATTACCCTAAATAACCACATTTTTAGTTGTTATAAACTAAAGCAGCAGGATTCTACCCAATCACCAAAACTTACTCAAGGGGATAAGCAAGAAGTTGAGTTAAACCAAAAGGGATTAAATGTAGTTAGGGAGGAGGGATATACCCCAAAGGGTGTATATCCCTTTGTATATCCAACAATTAGTTCTAAGGGAGAGACGAGGGGAGGGTAGAGACAGAAATTGATGTATAATCCCCAAGGCCACAGCCAGGACTTTTGTATGGGAGGGGGGGTATTTCTTCAGGGGGAGGGTACAATTTTTTAAACATCAAAAATGTGAAAGTGATATTTAATCCCTCTTTATTCCTTGTCTATGTTGTTATTATTAAAGTAAAGAGTAAAATTATCCTCCAAAATGATAAGAATTTATTTCGTATAGGAGGTGAAATACCCCTTCCTCATTACCACCTCCACCTCATGGTCGCAGAAATTCCAGAGGGTGCTCATTAGATCAGAAATTGAGAGTTCTGGTCCTTTTTTAAGTAAGTCCAAAATGATAGTAGACAAACCAGCCACAGAGAGAAGAGAGTATTTTCCGCGGGGGGGGGGGGGGTAAATGCCTCGACCCGTTGGCGCATATGAGCTAAAAAAAAATCTTGTTTTTGAGTGATTAAAGTAAAAGCTGTCGTTACTTAAACCTTTAGCAACTTTGTTTACCGTCGCCCGTAAAATTGTGAAAATCTCCTTTTTGTTTTAGTAACAAAATGTAAAATCAACTGCGAAAATCAAAACAGGAGAACTATGATACACTTTCTGTAACTGTGCAGAAGACAGAGAAAGAAAAGAAGCTTCAGCAGTAGCTTCTAAATATTGTTGGGTTGTTTTCCATCTGGAAAACTATCATATATACCAAATATATCCCGCACTCTCTCACGACTTTCAAAGAAATACCTGGAAGAAGATTTGCTAATTTGCATATTAATTCGACTATCTCAAGTATAACTTCCAAAAATATTTTTTAAAGCCGTTTCAAAATTAAAATCCTATTTCTAATATGTTTTTCTTTCGACCTTATAAACAGTAATACAGATTATTTCCACCATAAAACCTTTTGTTCTTGGTAACATGTCATATTTATCCAAACTAAGCTATTCTCGTTGAAGTATTTTAACGTTTCCAAAACCTGACAACTTATTCATATCTTAAAATAATTATGATACTAAAAACCTGCTGAAATTAGTGGAAAAGCTTCGTGTTACCACGAATCGCATACATGTAAATTGCTTGACTTTAATGGATCAATTGCTGACTTAAAAAGTTACTAATTAAGTGACACGGTTGACTAGCAATTTACGATCTAGAATTTGTAATTACAGTAAAAAAAGCCCTAGCTACCCATTGCAACAATATGCGTTTAAAACCTTAAAATTTTAGGCTATCAGTTTCCAGAAGCTGAACAACGCGAAGTCACAACAACGCGAATGCTACTGTGTCTATCTTAGCCGAAGGTAAAATGTTTAGGGATATAATTTTGTAGAAGAGAAGTTTGAGCCTACAAAAAATAAACAATTATTTTTATAATAATAATTATTTTATGTTATTTTATAATAGGAATAAACAATTATTTTTATATTTTTTAACAGAAGTTGAAACCCACAAAAAATAAACAGTTATTTTTAGGTCCCATTATTTTAAGTCATAAAAAAATACCCCAATAAATTATTAAATACTATTAAATGTTATTTAAACTTGTCACACGAGGAAAAAGACAATAGAACTTCGCAGATCCAAAAACAGGGTTGCACGAAGGAGTCAAATAAAGCCTTTTCCATATTATTTTACTGATAAAAATATTATACACAGATTCAAACAGTGGAAAAGAACATTTTACAAGAATTTTGATAGATTTTATCAGCCAGCATATCTATGTCAGCACTTCGGATACAAGACAAAATTTCAAGAACTTGCCTATAAGAGGAAAGAAATAAATTAGACAATTATTCCAGAAAAGTGGAAAGTAAAAAGGAACGAAACTAAACCAACAAATATAAGCTACAAAAAGTGTGCAACATTTAAAGTTTAAAAACACAATACCAGAACAGTTTATTAAATTAAATGCACGACAATCAAGAAGATGAGCCATTCAGAATTCGAACTGAATAAATCCAATTTTTTATATTCATCAGGTTTAACCCGATAGCAGTTTGTGTTTTGGGAAATTTAACAAGCATGACCACGTTTTTATTTATTCCCCTTTTTAGAGAAAGTAAGTTTGATTAAGTTTCATTCTTTTCTTTAAATAACACGATAGGGTCATGAAAAACAAAACATGAATATATATATGTTTTTTCCTTACTTAACAGTTTCTCGCTTTTGTGTATTTACATTGCTGGTTCGGAAGTGATACCTGAACCTGACCTTGAAAGGATTCGAAGCTGAATCACGATGAAGCCCCAGTCCGAATTATCAATTTCATAGAAAGATCTCGAATCTGAGAAAATTCATAACATAAGGATTCTTTGTTGCACTTATAAAAACACAAAATGTTTTTAAAAACAAATTTCTAGTAAGTTTATATAAACTTGTCTCTTAGAGCAAATATCTTGTATTAAAGATTTTCACAGAAAATTGTTTTCAAATATTTGACCGAGATAAAAATAAATGTATGAAAATCATAGCGCGTCATCAAACATTCCGACAAATGCGCTGACGAGAATAGACTAAATATAAAAGACTCGAGTTGTTCTGTTGGTGCAAGATAGTTTGTGTATCTGCTTGATTCAAGCTCCTTCATCCGTCCCTATCTAAATTAAATAAAAAAAACAAGTTTTTTCAACAGAAAGTAAGGAGTGACATCAAAACTTAAAACGCACAGAAATTACTTCGTATATGAAAGAGGCTGCTTCCTCATCAACGCCCCGCTCTTTACGCTAAAGTTCGACTCTTTTTCTCAATTCTTCTTTTGAAAACAGTAAAAAACTTTAGCGTAAAGAGAGGGGCGTTGATGAGGAAGCAGCCTCTTTCATATACGAAGTAATTTCTGTGCGTTTTAAGTTTTGATGTCACTCCTTACTTTCAGTTGAAAAAACTTGTTTTTTTTTATTTAATTTCTGAACGTTTTTGAATCAATGCATGTTTTGATTTTGGCTCTCCGCAGAGGAATAATCAAAACGAAATTTGCATATTTTTTTTTTTGGCTAAATGGCTTTCTCATAATTTTGATCGATTGATTCTGAGAAAAAAAGAGCGGGGGACGAAGCCTAGTTGCCCCCCGATTTTTTGGTTAATTAAAAAGGCAACTAGAACTTTTAATTTTTTACGAATCTTTTTATTGGTAAAAGATTTACGTAACTTATAAATTAGCTTACGTAAAGAACTTTTGTATTCTCATGTTTTTATTACATATATGAGGGGATTCGCCCCATCGTCAGTACCTCGCTCTTTACACTAAAGCTTAAATTTTATCCCAATTCATTAAGAATGACCCCCTGAATCACAAAAGCCGTAGAATAAGTAGTTGAAATTACCGAAAATACTTTAGCGTAAAGAGCGAGGTATTAGAAGGAGGTGAGCCCCTCATATGGGTAATAATTTCTGTTTGTTTTAAGTTTTATTGCTGTTCCTTACTTCCAGCTGAAAAGGCTTTTTCACTTTTATTTTTAATTGTTTTTTTTTTTAAATAATGCTAGTAAATCCTGCTCTCCCTTCATGGAAATTTTCTTCTCCCATTACAAATTCTCGAAGGAAAGTTCCCCCAGCATATCCCCCTCTTCTCAACCCCTCCCCCAAACCAAAAAAATCCTCCTGAAAACGCCTGTATACTTCCCAATAACCATTACTATATGTAAGCACAGGTCAAAGTTTGTAACTTGTTGCCCCTCCCACGGGGACTGTGGGGGAGTAAGTCGTCCCCAAAGACATAGTTATAAGGTTTTTCGACTACGCTGAATAAAATGGCTATCTCAGAATTTTGATCCGTTGACTTTGAGAAAATAATTAGCGTGGGAGGGGGCCTAGGTGCCCTCCAATTTTTTTGGTCACTTAAAAAGGGCACTAGAACTTTTCATTTCCGTTAGAATGAGCCCTCTTGCAACATTCTAGGACAACTGAGTCGATACGATCACCCCTGGAAAAAAAAACAACAAAAAACAAAAAAAACAAATAAACACGCATCCGTGATCTGCCTTCTGGCAAAAAATGCAAAATTCCACATTTTTGTAGATAGGAGCTCGAAACTTCTAGAGTAGGGTTCTCTGATACGCTGAATCTGATGGTGTGATTTTCGTTAAGATCCTATGACTTTTAGGGGGCGTTTCCCCCTATTTTTTAAAATAACGCAAATTTTCTCAGGCTCGTAACTTTTGATGGGTAAGACTAAACTTGATGAAACTTATATATTTAAAACCAGCATTAAAATGCAATTCTTTTGATGTAGCTACTGGTATCAAAATTCCATTTCTTGGAGTTTTGGTTACTATTGAGCCGGGTCGCTCCTTACTACAGTTCGTTACCACGAACTGTTTGAAAGGCAAGCCTTACCTCCATATTCGCAAACTGTCGTCAGGGTGGACCTTTTACGAATCTGTCTAATAAGAACCGTGACTGCAAACAGAGCTGAAGGGGAGACCTTGAAGAGGGACACCCCTCGAGGAAACTAGAGGTTAGTAAATGGAAAAACATTCCACTGTATTTTAATTAATGAGTAATTATTCTGGGTTTCATTTGAAATAATTTGAGAAATGCAACATAAAACTGAAAGAATACCATCGTGTTCAACTTTTTATTTAAGAATTAAGAATTAACGACGCTTCTTGACTACTAAGGTCCCTGCGTCGGCCCTGCAGTGCATTCCTGCAGCGTGATTCGATCTCTGGGTCCCGTATTACCAAGCTAAGGTCAAATCCACTGCGCCACCACAGGACTGTCGAATTTTTGACGGACGGAGTTCCACTTTTCGAACTAAAACTGAAGGGAGTTTTGGAAACTCATCTTGAACGATTAGGAAATAGGAAATTATGAGACATAGCATTTATTTAGTCAAAATAAATATATTTTTCGAAGGGACGATTTATATGGTAGAGAGTAAGGTTAATGCTGGCTAATGAAACTTGTAAGTATCGCTTATAAAGGCAAAAAGGTATTAATAATATGATTTTAGTTGCGCACTATATGACCACAAAATACAAGGTATAATGATTGCAGCCGCATCTGCAACCTAGTAAAGAGCAAACCATGGCCGATAATAACCAAAAGCTGAAAAACATTTTGTGGAAAAAGTGTCAACTGAGAAAAAATCGACATTTAAAGCTGATCCAGGAGCGGTAACTCACATTACGATTAATTTCAATGGTGAAAGTTCATTGTAAGAAATAAAATTGTGAAATTTTAAAAGATACCTTGAAAATGGTATTGAGAAAGAACGACAAATAAAACGAATTCCGTATAGGAATTCTGAAAAAAGTACCCAGCGAAAAATTTCTCCTGAAAAATTTAATCCCCAAGAAAAATTATCCGTGTGGACCGCCTCCCTCAAAAAAATCTTCCAATACTGAAAAATGTCTGTATACTTCCCTAATAAATACTATGCGTGAAAAATGGACGGATTTCGTAATTTGTCCCAGGGGAAGCGGGGTTCCTGCTATCCCCGAAGGCGTGGTTACTGGAACTTTCAACTATTCTGAACAAAATAGCTATCTCAAAATTTTAATTGGTCAATTTCGGGGAAAGAGGGGCGTTGGGGGGGGGGGGCTAGTTTCCCCCCAATATTTTTGACCGCTTAAACAGGGCACTAGGAATATTAATTTTCGTTCGAAATTTAATATTCTCTCCCAGAATTCTAGGACCACCGGCTCGATACGATCATCCCTAGAAAAAAACTAAAAACATTGAACATGCATCCGTGACCTAACTTCTGCCAAAAATTAAAAAATTCCATATTTTTGCATATGGGAGTTTGAAAACTCTTAAGTATCGTTTATGGATGCGCTGGATCTGATGGGTGAAATTTTTATTAAGATTATTATTTTTTTGGGGGGGGGGTCTCTTCTTTTTTCAAAAACCAGTCAAGTTTTCCCAGGCTCGAGGCTTTTGGTAAGTACCACCAAACTTAATGAATCTTCTAGATTTTGAATCAGCATTAAAAACCAATTCTTTTGATATATTTATTGATGTCAAAATTCCGTTTTTCAGAGTTCCGATTACAGTTGAACCGAGTCACTCCTTACTTACAGTTTGTTACCATGGACTGTTTGATAAGAGAAAAATAAGGGAAGTATGGGTGATTTTCGAATGTGAATCAAGGATTTCAGAAACAAAGGCTAGAGCTTAAATTACAGAGGATTTTAAAGCTGTGGCTAAACGCCATAATGTATTGTTATGTAAACAATAGTGATACATTTTAAGATAAGATATGTATTTCCAAAATCACTATCAAAAGCCTTAATAGGCCAAATACGAAATTTAAAGTAACAAATATCGTAAAAAAACAGGAAAACTAGAAAACATTCAGAGAATGCCAAAAAAATGACAAAGAAACAAGAATAATCAGAATGAATGATCATTCGTCCGTTCAATAATTAAACAGGAAAAATATCAATTAACAAATTAAAAACATAAAAATTGGTCCGAACTAAACTAAACAAAATACGTATGAAAAAATTTAGTCAAATAAATACAGAAAAGAAGCGAATAAATCCAAAAACCTCACCAGCACCACAATCTAATAAAAAAAAGAAAGAAGAACGGAGACTACGGATAATTTTTTTTTCCGTAGTGAAGGTAAGAGAGGTTTTTTTCACATCTAGAGGTAGAGCAGCGAATGGGGAATAAAAAAGGAATGAGTTCAGGAATAGCTCAAGGCGGCCGATATCTCGATGGGGAATGACGTTTGGGGAAAATGTTTTGCTTTCAAGGCTTTGCTGATAAATTTTTGGAAAAACGGAGGCACAACATAAATCTCCTGCGCTCAAGGGTTTCCAGCCTAGATTTTCTTAGAAATAGTTAGTATGGCACCTTAACTTCTTTGAAAATTATTCGCAGGGCTCTAATTTGGCATGTTAAGCAATTGAGAGTAAATCGACAGTTTGGACTTGTCCCAGGTCAAAGATAGAGCACAGTCTCAATGGTTGATATGGAAAGTGTTCAGGAAGAATGAAAAGATCAAATTAAAGATGCGTTAAACCGTAATAAAGCTGTCAGAACTGATTTACAAAAGAATTAAAGACACTTTGGAAGTGAACGAAGATACATTTTGTCAGGAGGATTTAGAGAAAGTACAAAAAGAATTAATGGGACCTCAGATTCCGATAGTCTGGAAATATGTTGATTACAAAGTTAGAGATAATATAGTTCCAAAGTTACAGATCACAAACTAAGGATTATAAATATTACTTTCGAAAAGCGAGAAGTACCTAATGATTTTAGGAGAGCTTTGGTCAATCCCCTTTACGAGAAAGGTGATAAAATCGGTTTGTAATCACAGACTGAAGTTATTGCAGGGGCCTTGGCTTGATTTCTGCAAGAGGCAAATTGCTGAAGGCCCATTCACAATGAGATGTTACTAATACCGAGTTTTAACTGCGCAACTTTTGGAAACCAGTTGAATCCAAATCTGTTTACAATACAGATTTAGCTAGCGTGCAGAACTGAATCAAGCTAAAACTGATTTCAATTTGAACTTAGTTGAGGCCAAGTAAATCAGATATTTTTATAGAACTTCCTGATTGGCTAATACCCAAACCTCATCCAGAGAGAGAGAGAAAAAACTGCCCCCAAAAATGGAATAAAAAAGTAGCGACAGTATAGTGGCCATAGAGCTTTCCTCCTGAGAAGGAAGATTGATCAGGATTTATTCCAGTTATGAGGTTATACGAAAACGTCTCTATACTAATCTAAACAAGAAAAAGAAGTGGAGTAAAAAAAGTGAAATAACAGGAGAACCTAGTGGAGTTTCTCAGAGATTAAGAACCTTTGTACGACAAAATAAACAAGGGCTAAATGAAACCAAAAACAAAGGAAAATACATGGGATAGTTACAGTGATAGTTGATTTCAGTATTTAATTACAATTCAGATGAATAATTTAAATGGCTATATTACAGCGTTAAATGGACAATTATCCATTGTATATAGTCAAATCTAATAACTAACATTAGTTAGTGTCGGTTTTCTGAATGGGCTGAATTTTGGCTTTAACATAATCTCATTGCAAAAGGGATTTTTGCCTGATGAAAATTATTAGACTATTGTAGCTAAAGTGTTGCGGGAAAAACATTGTGGTTATAAGAAGGGGAGAGGTATATCTATTAAATATTCAGTCTTTGATCATAAATTTAGAAGATTCAAAATCATGGGACCACTTTAGTTCTCAGTTTTACTGATTTGAACAAAAACACTGATCATAGGCAGCGCAATAGCGCTTTTGGCGATTTGGACACAGTGTATTTTTTTTCCTGAGTAAGACACTTCCTATAGAAGGAGTTGTCGTAGAAACTTACAAAAAAACCTCATTCGATTGGGAATTAAAAGTTCTAGCACCATTTTTAAGAGTCAGAAATGATTGAAGGGCAACTTCCCCAAACACATCCAATCAAAATATCAAGATAGCCATTATGTTGAGCGTAGTTGAAAGGTCCAGACATTATGTCTTTGGGAATGACGCCCCCCCCCCTTCCCATAGTCATCAGGGCAAGGGCTATAATTTATACTAGTTGCCCATTCTCAATATATAAGGCTCATTTGATTGGAAATCAAAATTTATAGTGTCCTCTTTAAGAGTCAAAAGTTATCGAAGGGCAATTAGCCCTCCCTCCACGTTCATCAAATGCATTCAACAGCTTTGGAGTTGACACAATCCCCAAGAGCCTAAGGGCAAGGGTTTTAAGTTATTCCCCAGGGGCATGTGAAGCTTTTACGGAAAGGATGATCGTATAAAGTTTAGGGGAGGCTCCTTTGATTGGAAATTAAAAGTTCTAGTTCCTTTTTAGGATCCAAAGTGATATGAGGGTCACTAGCCCCCTCTACCCTCCCCCCGACACCCTGTTTTCCGCAAACACAACAGATCGAAATTGTGACACCACTATTTTGTTCAAAATAGTCCAAAAACCTTACAACATTTCCTTCAGGGTAACACAGCCCCCCAAGCGCAAGAGTTGTAACTTATGGCTCGGGAGAGTATAGGATTTATATGGAATAGGTCGTCGTATAAACTTCGAAGGGGTCCATTTGATTGAAAACTGAAAGTTCAAGTGCCCTTTTTAAGAGTCAGAAGTGATCAGAGGGCAACCAGCCACCCCCTCCCCAACGTCCATCATTTCCCAAAACATACCCAATCAAAATTGGATGTTCGTCCATGAGCAATTCGTCCATTGTTTACGAGCATGTTTGACCTTTACCTCCCAAAAAGACGAAGGGCATTCTAGTGAGCCTTTCAGAGAATGTTGAGGGGCAGTGCTGACCTAAATCAAAACACCTTATGTGCATACGGGTTGTAAAAAGGATTTAACTCAGGAATGACTGAGTAAATAAATTAGACAGTTTTAGGAAATGATAAGGGAGATGATCAATTGACCTAAAAGGAAATATTTTCATGTTACTACAACTACGACTACTAATACTGTTATAACTATTACTGCTACCACTACCACTAAAACTACTAATTCTGTAGCGAGTACTACCAAGGCTGAGGATATTAAAATGATCATCTGAGGAAACGTCGAGGGGAAGTTTGAACTAAATAAAAATATACCATGTGCATAGAGATTGCTGATATAGGCGTATCAGCAATATATCGGAGCGGCTTACCTTATCCAGATAAAACGTCTAGGGCATCATGCGGGGGCGTTCACCTGACCAAAAGGCAACACTTACCAACTATTACTACAACTAATACTGCTACTACTATTGTTACTACTACTAATAATACAACACTATTATTGCTCCTACAACTACCACTACTGATACTAGTACTAATAAGACTATGCGTATGAAGGTCAAAAATTGAGAGAATATTGAAGGGGAATTTGAATTAAATCAAAACACACTATATACATGTAGATTGTCACAAGTGTGTATCTCAAGAATGGATTTGGGTATTAAGTTGGAACTTTCAGAAAATGCTTAAATGGGAAGATCGATTGACCAAAAGGCAACACGTGCATGCTAGCTCTAATACTGCTAATTTTACTGCTGCTACTAAACTATTCCAACTACTGCTTCAGATGCAAATACTTGTAAGGCTACGAGTATTAAGATAAAAGGGTCATCAAAAGGGGGTCAAAAGGGAACATTAGCAATATTTTTGGAACGGCTTACCATATCAAGACGTAACTTTCGGGGTATCATGAGGGAGATATTCAACAGAGCAAAAGGAAACATGTACATGCTACTGCTGTTATTAATACTGCTACAACTATTCTTAAAACTAATACTAATACAATACTACTACTGCTTCTCCTACTACCACCATGACCACTAGGATACTAGTAATTTTAAGGCTATGAAGCTGAAAATTTGAGAAAATAATGAGAGGAATTTTGAATTCAATCAAAAGACACTATATGCTTCCGGATTGTCAAAAAGGCATGTCTCAAGAATGAATTTAGGTATTATGTTGAAACTTTCAGAGGATGCTTCAAGGGGAAGATCAACTGACCAATAGAAATATGTGAACGCTACTACTAATACTACTACCATTGCTACGTTTACTACTACTACCCCAACTACTACTTCTATTGCAACTATTTGTAAGGCTAAGATCATTAAGATGAAAATTCAAGAAGTAAATACAAATAAAGGTTATCAAAAGGACACATCGACAATGTCATAACAAAGCTAATTGTATTAAGTTGAAAATCCCAGGACTTTATGAGAGGGATGTTCTACTGACCAAAAGGTAATATGTTAATACTACTGCTGCTACTACAACTGGTGGTTATTATTGGGATCTTGAACAAGAGCTAAGAGCTCATATGGCACTTGTGACGAGGCGAGAAGAGCTAAGAGCCAAGAGATCATATGGTTTGAGCTCTAACAAAATTCTAAGAATTAATAGATTGATTTAAAAAGGAAACTGAGAGGCTTAATGCCGGTCAGGATTTAAAATAAGAGCCCTGAGTCATGATGTCCTTTTAAATATCAAAATTCATTAAGATCCGATCACCCACTCGTAAGTTATAAATACATAATTTTTTCTAATTATTCCTCTCCCTTTAGCCCCCAAGATGGTCGAATCTGGGAAAACGACTTTATCAAGTCAAATTGTGCAGCTCCCTGACACGCCTAACAATTTTCATCGTCCTAGCACGTCCAGAAGCACCAAACTCGCCAAATCACTGAACCCCTCCCCCCAACTCCCACAAAGAGAGCGAATCCAGTACGATTCTGTCAATCACGTGTCAAGGACATTTGTTTATTCTATCCACCAAGCTTCATCCCGATTCCTCCACTCCAAGTGTTTTTCCAAGATTCCCTCTCTAACTCCCCCCAATGTCAAAAGATCTGGTCAGGATTTGAAATAAGAGCTCTGAGACATGAATTCCTTCTAACAATCAAATTTCATTAAGATCCGATCATCTATTCGTAAGATAAAAATACCCCAATTTTCACGTTATCCAAGAATTCCTGTTTCCCCCTCCAACTCCCCCCAATGTCACAGGATCTGGTCGGAATTTAAAATTAGAACTTTAAAGCACAAGATCCTTCTAAATATCAAATTTTATTAAGATCTGGTCACCCTTTCGTAAGTTACAAATACCTCAATTTTCAAAATTACCCCCCCCCCCCCAATTCCACCAAAGAAAGCAGATCCGGTCCGGTTATGTCAGTCACGTATCTTATACAGGTTTCTATTCTTCCCATCGAGTTTCAACCTGATCTCACCGCTTTAAGTATTTTCTAAGATTTTCGGTCCCTCCGACTGCCCCCCCCCCCAATTACGCTTGATCCGGTTGAGATTTGAAATAAGAGATCCGAGTTACGAGGTCCTTCTAAATATGAAGTTTCATGAAGATCCGATCACTCCTTCGTAAGTTAAAAATACGTCATTTTTTCTTATTTTTCAGAATTGACCCCCCCCCCAATAGAGCGGATCCGTTCCAATTATGTAAATCACGTATGTAAGAATTCTGCTTATCTTTCCCACCAAGTTTCATCCCGATCCCTCCAATCTAAGCGTTTTCCATGATTTTAGGTTCCCCCACCCCAAACGTCCCCCAGTGTCACCAGATCCGGTCAGGATTTAAAATAAGAGCTCTGAGACACGATATCCTTCCAAATTTCATTGAGATCCGATCACTCCTTCGTAAGTTACAAATACCTCATTTTTTCTATTTTTTCAGAATTAACCCCCCCCCCCCAACTCCCCAAAACAGAGAAGATCCGTTCCGGTTATGTCAATTATGTATCTAGGACTTGTGCTTATTTTTCCCACCAAGTTTCATCCCGATCCCTCCACTCTAAGTGTTTTCCAAGTTTTAGGTTTCCCCCTCCCAACTCCCCGCCCCCGTCACCAGATCCGGTCGGGATTTAAAATAAGAGCTCTAAGACACGATATCCTTCTAAACATCAAATTTCATTGAGATCCGATCACCCGTTCGTAAGTTGAAAATACCTCATTTTTTCTAATTTTTAAGAATTACCCCCCCCCCCCCAACTACCCCAAAGAGAACGAATCAGTTCCGATTATGTCAATCATGTATCTGGGACTTGCGCTTATTTTTCCCATCAAGTTTCATCCCGATCCCTCCACTCTAAGTGTTTTCCAAGATTTTAGGTTCCCCCTCCAACTCCCCCCAATGTCATCAGATCCGATCGGAATTTAAAATAAGAGCTCTGAGACACAATATCATTCCAAACATCAGATTTCATTAAGATCCAATCACCCGCTCATAAGTTAAAAATACTTCCTTTTTTCTATTTTTTTCCGAATTAACCGGCCCCCCACTCCCCCCCAGATTTTCAAATCGGGAAAACGACTATTTCTAATTTAATCTGGTCCGGTCCCTGATATGCTTGCCAAATTTCATCGTCCTAGCTTACCTGGAAGTGCCTAAAGTAGCAAAACCGGGACTTTAGGTTTCCCCCCTCCAACTCCCCCCAATGTCATCACATCCGGCCGGGATTTAAAATAAGAGCTCTGAGACACAATATCATTCCAAACATCAAATTTCATTAAGATCCAATTACCCGCTCATAAGTTAAAAATACTTCATTTTTTCTATTTTTTGTGAATTAACCGGCCCCCCACTCTCCCCCAGATGGTCAAATCGGGAAAACGACTATTTCTAATTTAATCTGGTCCGGTCCCTGATACGCTTGCCAAATATCATCGTCCTAGACCGACAGACAGACAGACCGACAGAATTGGCGATTGCTATATGTCACTTGGTTAATACCAAGTGCCATAAAAACCAAAAGACGCTATCTACATCCTAATGCAACTAATTCTACTTATACCACCCATACTACTACTACTACTACTGTGCTACTATTATTACTACTGGTACTACTATTACTGCTACTAAAGCTAAGGGTATTAAGGCGAAAAATTTGGCAAATGTTGAAACTGTACTGAACTGAATCGAAACACAGTATGCCCATAAAGGGTCTCAAGAGGACATATCAGAGCAATGCTTCAGGAACGGTTTATGGTAATAAGTTGAAACGTTCAATGTGTGTTGAAGGGGATGTTGAAGAAAACCAAAGGTGCTAGATGAGTACTGTTACTAATGCTACTATGCAAGCTAAAGGTATTAAGGCGAAGCTTTCAAGGAGTATTTAGGTGGATGCTGAACCAAATAAAAAAGGAATATGAAGATTGTCAAAAGGGTGACAGAGCTGTGTCTCAAGAACGGCTTACGTTATTAAGTTAGAATTTTCTTACAATAAATAACCGAGTCAAATTGATAACGAGCGGTAATTAACATGTGTAGGGCTGACAACCTCCACGCCTTCTTAAGACCAGAATATTAATTTGCACTTTACTGAAAAAACAACAAACAAAAACAAATGAATTTGGATTGACAGTTTGATATACATAGACTGATATTTATTCCTTAGAGTGTTTGTAATTTTGATTTATGAATGTTAAAAAACTGAAAACATCTAAAATATATTTTGTTTTTAGCAAAGTGTAAATTATGTTTTAGTCTTAGGGGGGCTTGGGAGTTGTCAGCCCTACTCATACTAATTTCTGCTTGTTTTGAGCTTGACTCGGTTATTTATTGCGATTTCAGTTCATTTTGAGTTTCATTTAACTATTTGTGGTAGTTTTAAGCTTGGAAGAATATTTGATTTTATTTCTGCTAATTTTTGCTTTAATGGAGCTCTTTACTTTTCCTTAAAAAGCTTATTTTGTGGAAAAATTTTGTAAAGTTATTTTTCAGAAAGAAAAGGCTTTGATTCAACTGATAAAAAACTTTATTGAAGGTCCTATAGCCTTGGACAATGTACAAAATAAATACATTAAAGCGATTAGCGCTATGTACTAGACTAATACGGCTGTAGTTAAGGCAGGAAGTTATGTCAGTAGTTGATTAAGTGTGGAATCAGGAGTTAAAAGGGTGGTGTCTTATACACGTTAATATGATTTTTTTTAAAGACTTTGTCCTATGGAGAACGGTAAATGCTGTGCAAAAACAGAGTGTCGGGTGGGAAGATAATACTAATCAAAATTACAATATGCAGGTGATTTGGGAGTCCTAGATAATAACTGTTAATGAAACGAATAAGTTTTGAGGGTTCAGATTGAAAGAACACGCTTGAAAATCTGTATTCGGGTGACTAAGTGTCATAGATTAGCAAAAAATTAACATGGAAAGGCGATGTCATTTAATGAGAAAATCTATCAAATGGATAGCTTCTAATACCTGGGAAGTATTATTAGTAGTAATCGTGGATGGAACGGACTACTAAAAAGTTGAATACCAAATAGACCCTGCAGAAAATTTTTAACAGTTGCGCCCTTTTCACCATTTTTAGCAGTAAAAATAAACTTACCACAGAAACTTGCACTTCCTAAACTATAGTTGTTTCTTTTAAGCATATCAAATATGATAATCCCTGATTCAACCAATTTTTCAAATTTAGTTTTAGTATTCGGAAATAATTCTTCAAGGGTGTCTGAATTATCTTATTTCTAATGACGTTAAGTATATTTCCAAGTTTTTTTTTATAACTGTTTGTACTTATTTTTAATCACCTATTAAAAAGAAACATATTAGCCAAGAAAATTTTTCTATCAAAAGTTTTTGAACAGCTTAGCGTAAATATCAAACAGGGACTTGGTTTATAAAAAGGGGAAGGGTTTACAAGGATTATCCCCCCTTCCAGTTTTCACCCGACTCGTAAATACACAGAAAATACGTATACGCTTTTTAATACTCATTCGCAAGCCCCCTTCCTCAAAAAAATACACCACTCCATACAAAAGCCCTGGATATCCGAAGCAAATTCATAGAAAATAAAGGGATTCAAACAGTTTGCAACATACAGTAATGTGACGACATAAGGAACGTTTGTCACCTTGCTCACCTGTTTTTGGAGAGTAAAGGTCAAACGTAGCCACTTTTCTCAATAACAAATATTATATGTAAACAGTGGACGAATTGTGTAACTTACAGCCCTTACCCTGAGAGTGGGGCGGGGGGGTTGACATCCCCAAATACATAGTTGTTGGACCTTTCAACTATATTAAACAATATGGCTACCTTAAAATTTTGATCTTATATGTGTGGGAAATTGGCGGGCGTGGGTGGGGGTGTTGTCACCTGTTTTTGAGAACACAGTGTCCAAGTCTAATATAGCAACTGGCCGGAACTATACCTGTACTAACAACGATTTGGAAGAGAAATGATGGATGTTGAAGCAAAAGTCCGCTGGCACCTATTTTACATCATTTGAGGACAGCAAAGTAATGGAGGAGGCTTTAAAAAAACCCAGCAGATTTCAGAAGAATCTATAATAGAGCATTTTAGAAATATCACTACGCGAGACTTGAAAATACTCACCGAATTTGGCAAGGTTCATTTCTTGACTTAACCAAGGCATCTGGATTCCATTTTTCTCGTTTTACAGAGGGATAAAAGGTTTTTATGTGTTTGAAGCCAGCATGAGTTGGTCTTATCTCACACCATGGAGAGTCAGTCTCAATATGAAGTCTATCTTCTGGAATTAGAGCAGCAACTTGAAGGTTTTCTTCTGTTTTCAACGAGCTGAAACAAAAGTAGTCTAAAAAAATATAATTAATGGTCTTTTCAAGGGACTCAAATTCTAATTTTTGAACTTTCTAAAATGTGACCTTTGATGTGAAGATGACTTGATGAAAATACGTGCAACACAGACAAATACGCAGGGAGGGTCTTCAGACTTAACTCTCTCCCTAAAATCGGTAGTTTTATGGTTTCCCTTATAATTTTCTTCAAATAATTTGCCTGTTCTTTTGCATTTCTTCAGAGAAGACTGGATCCTCCAGTTTCAAAACTAGTTCTTAAAATTTTGGTCGCAGCAATAGCTACAATCAAGTAAAGGACAAACGACGGCCCATAGTAACAGACAGTATAAAAACACGTTTCCAGTGAAAAAATTCCTTTAAAGGCGATTCAGGAAAGACTTCAATTACATTCGTTTAACTTTATAGCAAAAGTTTATGTCGAAATGATATTTCAGTGACTCTAAAAGAATCTTAAACTCTTCCATCCTGGTGGTGGATAAAAAAAAGTGTACTTCTGGAAATGCCATTGTCGAAAACTCTAAGATGAATACTTATAGTTCCCCCCTTGAGCAACAACGGAAATTACTTTCTTATTTCTGCTTTTTGGGGGGTCTTTCCCTAGTGGTAATCTTGTCGGGTCACTGGTCGTGTAATATTGAAAGGGGGCTCACTGACTTATATCATAATTAACTAATACCCCATTTAAGTAACAAAAGAGAACACGTCAAGAATAGAAGGCCGTTTTCTGCCCGAAGAAAGTCAAAATGGTAAAATATGTAAACTTTAAGATAGCCAGTCGACATTTCATACTCTAAAACCCAACACCAGAAGCTTAGCCCCCCTTTTCTCCTTTACAAACTAGGAAAGTCCGTGAGGACCAGGAAAGTGTCTTTTCTTTTTATTCCGTTGGCACTAACTGGCTGCTGCAAGATTAGAGAGATGTTCGATTCCTCGTTTAAAATATACTGCTCGTAACGTGCCAAATGGCACCAGAATTGTACTGTTTAGAAGTGAAAAGGCTGAGAAGCACAACTAAGGTATTAATGTAATATCCATGGTCAAAAACTTTTTCCAGAGGTTTACGGTCACCGTTCTTGTATATAGACACCCGGTCACCTTTCTAGTTGAAAACTAAAAAACACACTTTGAGAAAAAAACTGCAACTGGAGTTTTTTAGCTGAGGGGTGTTCAACTGACCAAAAATCAATATTTTATAACTGCTACGACTATTACTAGTGCTAATACTGTTAATATTACTACTAATCCTACAACTAGTACTACTACTACTAGTACTTCGTCTACTTTAAAACTATGCCCAAGGGTATGAATGTGAAATTGTCGTGAATATTGGTGAGGGGGGAAGTTGAACTGAATCATAATATGCTCTCTGGATGCGGGTCATCAAAAGGACGTATCAGCAATATCTTAAGACCGCGTTGGTGTGTGAAGTTGAAACTTGTACGGCTTGTTGTAGGGAATGTTTAATTAACGAAAAGGCAATATTTGCATTCTAATACTACTACTACTGTTAGTAAAGCTCTGACTACTACTATTAATTCTACCGCTATTATTACTGTTGCTACTGTTATTGCTACTAGTACTACTACTACTGCTGTTAATAAAGCTCAGGATATTAAGGCGATAATTTTGGGGAACATTGAAACAGTATTGAACTAAATCAAAATAGACTATGCAAATAAGCCAGCATGTTGTTAAGAGAACGGATCATCAATGCTTCAGGAGCGGCTTATGGTATTAACTTGAAAATTTCAGCTTGTGTTTGTGGGGATGTTGAAGAGAACATAGTTTGCACTTTACTGAAAACATAATACATTTTAAATATTTTTACTTAACTTAAAAAAAAGAATTATTGAGCCGTTAAGGAATAAATATCAGTATATGTATATTAAACAGTCCATTCACACTCATATTTTTTGTTTTTATATCAATAAAGTACAAATTAGGTTTTAATCTTCAGATGGCAGGGGGTGTCAGTCTTACTCATGTTAATTTTTGCTCGTTTTGAGCTTAACTCGGTTATTTATTGTAATTTCTACTCATTTTGTGCTTCATTTAGTTACTGATGGTGATTTGTGGTATCTTGGACTATAATTTGACTTTTTGGACTATTATTCTGCTCCTTTTTATTTTATGTAGCTCTACTTTTCTTAGCAAAACCTATTTTGTGGAATTTTTTTTTTTAATTAATCGCATCAGAGGGATATTTTGATAAGCACATTTTCCAGGCACTTTACGTGATGTAACCAATGATGTGACGGCGGTAACTTTTCAGGCAGCAGCCGAAAGTTAAAGAACAGCTCGAAAATCAGTCCTTCTCTTTTTTATTTTTAAAAATGCCTTTTTTTTAATTGTAAGCCATTTTCGTTGTATAAATTCAAGAAGCTCAGAGACTTTAATAGAGGGGTCTATTTTTCAAAGTACTGGAAAGGTCTTACTTGTATAATAACACCAAGGGTTTCCTTCAAAACGAGCCTGTCTATTTTATTGATTCATAGCAAAGATATGCATAGTAATCATTTTCAAAGTGAACACTAATGAACTAAGAGTCTGGAAAATATCTTAATAGGAAAGTAAAAGGTAATTGAAAAACCATCACTTTATACTGAACCAAACCCTCTATGTATATCTAGGAACATTTTCTTTACCACGCAATCAGTGACCTTGGATTTTTCTAGCCAGATCTTGATGTTTTTGACATCCAAAAGGGTTTTTAAGTTTTTCTCATTTGTTAATAATCAATACTTCATTGATCTTGATGTTATTCGTTGTTCTAAAAGCCATAGGGTCATCACAATACAAAATGAAAAATTTAATTCCAATTAACATCAACAAAAATAATGTAAACTCTATATAAACACCTTACCTCAACTTACTCAATCTCCACGCTCACCAATCACATGACCCACCCATATCTCCACAACAATGGCAAAAATTAGCCATTCTGCCCTTTCTGATTCCCTAAATATTTTCTCCATGCCACAAGTGGTGAACTATTCACCCTCATTGCTCCTCCTTTCTCAATTTAATCTTAAACAAATGTACCTTCGCCCAATGTTTCCTTTACAATCATAAGTCGTAAAAAAACCATAGTAGCATCTTTCTTACTGCCAAACCAGTACCTTCTTATCACGCAAAATATTTCTTATTATCTTTGTCACCTCATTTTCTATAGCCTACGCATTATTCCATATTTCCCTCACTCGCAATCTTGTAAGTTCTTCCTTATATGATATTGTTGTTGCTTATCTGTGATTCGTAACTGTGAAGAAAATAAGGAAACACGCATTACATTTTGAAAATATCTCAGGAATCAGATTGATAAGACAGATGGCGTGGTTAAATAGTACATGCAAACAAAAAGGATCACGGTTTTCGCTAGAGCAATCAAAAACGAAATTCTTGTGAACGTTTAGGTCGTAACCTTAAGTCCACCAAGAATCAGGCTGTTCGAGTCTACTTATTATAAAATAACATTATTCGAATAAGTTATTTCTTGCATGCACTGAAATCATCATGATAATTACTACTACTATTAACAACTCACTGCAGTAAGAAGCTGCATGAGGCCAACACAGCTTTGCACGCATGCTCCTCCATCCCAATCTATTTAAAGTCCATCTCTTTAGACCCTCCCAAGAAGTTCCTATTTTCCTTAAATCTTTCTCTACAACGTACTACCGGGTACGTACTACCGGGTACGTACTACCAACGTACTACTCGGGACGACCTGCTTTTCGTTTGGCCCTAGACGGTTGGACAACAAGGACGATCTGTGACAATCTACTATCCTGCATCCGCAGAACATGCCCTGGCTATCTCAACCTTTATCTCATCATAGCCCTAGAAAGTGATAGGGCTATGATGAGTGATAGGCCATCTTATGTGTCAAGCAGAAGAATGAAATCTGTTCTATCTTTTTTTGATGAGCAACTAGACGTTTTGTCTGAAACTTGTTAAAGATCAAGGAAGACGAGGAAAGAGGGGCACAGTTCAAAATTCAAGTAGAACGCTAAGGAATAATTTGGGCAACAAACCAGCCTCACGCTGCTGATAGAGCGTGCAGGGGTTCTATCAATGAGGAAGGATTTCACCCGCTTTAAAAGGATATACCTGCAGAGCTGTCGTTACAGCTATCAGCTATCGTTACAGGCTCTGATCCAGGAGCAAAAACTTGTAAGCCCTGACAGAGAAACAACTAAAACGTTCAACTCATCCCATTAAGTTATTTTGATAGCTAGTTATTTTGTAAAAATCATAATATTAGACCTTTTACAAGCATAAAATAGGTTCATGTGTAGGTTGCTTATAGCATATACCCTTGTAGACGGTTCATCAGCAGTTAAAATTCGCTAAATTGACTTCGTGATATCTACTCAATTATGTTTATTATAATTTTTCTACTGTTTTTGTTTTCGCAGTAATGCCTCAAAGGTTTTATTTTCGGTGTGCCACAGATTACTTCTTGTATTTGTATCTTAATCAATAATAAATTATTGTATTAAAAAACAACTAATTTATAGCAATCCTTTGTTATTTATAGCACTTTTCCCCAAACCAAATACTTTCCTATTCTCCTTTCCTTAATTTGCATTTTTATGCATGGTTCAACACAAAAATTTAGCTCAGTGACTCCTTGTAGCTACTTTTCGATTAAAAAATTAGCAATGTTAATCTTTTAGCAAAAAAAAAAAAAAAAAATTTAAAGTCGGAAAAACTTATCTTGGAATAGTATTTGATAATATCATATATCAATGGCATAATATAATATATAATACCATATATCAACATCAACATCAATGGAAAAGCACCAGATAATATCAACATCATGTTCCATAGAGAAAAAATTACAGAAACAGATTTAACATGATCTGCAATTGAATATTGACCATGATATAGATCCTAGAAATCCAGGGAGTTCTAGATACTTATGACTATTACACGATAAGTATAATCTCTGTTGTTTTAAGTTCTAGCTAAAAAGAATCCTTTCAACAGGGGGTGCGGTGAGTCATAAAAGGCTGTAGAGGTTCTTAAAAAGAAGATGAAAAGTGGACCTTAAAGAGTGAAGAATTCTGCAATTTCCAAGCCTAGTTTTGATAAAAATGAAATATTACCATCCATTAATTCCAACGTCAAATCCCAGCATTAAAATTTCCTTAGCTTCGTCATAACTACCATCAAAGGAGTGAACAACACCTTTCAGACCAGAATTAGTATTGTTGCGCTTTAAAATTTCAAGCAGATCGCCTGTTGATTTCCTATTGTGTAAAAATAATGGCAGTCCTGTTAGCTTAGCCAGCTCTAGCTGATACTCAAAATACCTAAAACATACAATATAAATCAATATTACGGATAACACATCTTGGAATCTGTGAACTAATGACAATTAGGCTTCCAAAATATCTTCTGAGCGTCTGAAACTTAAAATCTCAAGCTGCATATTACATTTATGAAACATTTAATATATTAAATCTTTGGCATCTATCAAGAAAAAGACATAGGCTTTACTGCAAGTTCTTCTTTTCTTGGAAAGCACTCCAACAAAAACAAACTAAAGAGTCATTCGGATGACACGAATCAAATAAATTTTGTGAAGCAATATTTTGCCAGTTTTTCCAAATACAGCTTTATTCCCCCCCCCCAATGATCCACTTCCAATAAAAATCAGATTTTTAATCAGCAAGAACGGGAATCCTCGGGGCTACGCTTATCATTGCACACACTGAGGAATTTTTTCATACATTAGAACCGTTTTGACCAAAACAGCTATTTTTAAATTTTGATACGATTCAATATGGGTTAGAGCTTAAGGGAGGGGCACCCTGTGGTGGACTAGAAGTTGAAAGGCGTCTGATTGCAACCCTTAAAAAGGGTTGTCAACTCTACAAGAATACCAGAGCTTCTAATTTGTGATCGAGTTAGACACACCCCCAAGTCTCTATGACTATGAAGCCAGAAAAAAAGTTATAATAGATGGTAGAAAAATCAGTGTTCACTGGTCCACTCTACCGTTTGGAATATAATCGTAATAAGCCCAAGATATCATCACTGCTACTGAAAAGATAGTTATTTTCTAGATCTTCTTAATACTATTATTCGGCTAGTACATTTTACATGATAACCAACTGCTAACTAGTATGTTAACGCATACTAGAATGATTAAAGGAATAGCATGTTCCCATATGCCTGCAATAATTGACATACAGACGGGGGAAAATCGATTACTAGAATTTTGTTACGCTTGGTATGCACCTGAATGTCCAGTAACACTTTTAGAGAGTGTTATCAGATAATATTGTGGGTTGCTCTTGCTCATAGCGCACTTTTTAGTGATAGATTCTATTACACTATTGGAAGTGGAATGTGCTATAAGGGTGAAATAAAGCCGAGAGGAGGTAAAAGATGCTTAAATTGCGTAAACGATTACCTATCGAAGTCTTATCCAAAACTTTGGTACTTACAAATTTTATTAAGAGTTATTTCCGAGGCGTCTCAAAGAAAATACCTCGTTTCTATTGCACTATCGGATCTACCTGTCTGTTATATTCCATTTATTTAAATCTCGATACTAACAAAATCACATTTTGGAAAATGAACATGCAAACAAATAGAAAAGATGTATTTTTGCATTCGGTTATATCTGAGAAGTTTTAATGAAAATACCACGTTTCATTCAGCCAGGGCTATGCATATTCACGCAACCGCGACAATATATGGCTAGCCCACCCTAGCAAGCAATTCCAGAGGGGGAGGGTTGTTATTAGAGGTAAATTTAAGCCATATTAAGAAGTATTTCCAAGAGGTCTTGTTGAAAATACCTCGTTTCTATTGCATTATCGGATTCACCTGTCTGTTATATTCCATTAATTTAAATCTAGATAGTAACAAAATCACATTTTGAAAAATGAAACATGCAAACAAACAAAAAAGGGACATATTTTTGCATTCAGCTATTTCTGACAGGTTTTGATGAAAATGCCAGATTTCTTTGAGCCAAGGCTATGCGTATTCACACCACCGTGACAATACGTGGGTAGCCCACCCTAGCAAGCAATTCTAGAGAGGGGGGGGGGTGTTATTAGAGCTGAATTTTAGCCATAGTTAGAGGTATTTCCGAGAAGTCTATGTGAAAATGCCTCGTTTCTATTGAATTGTCGGATGCACATGTCCTGTTGCATTCCATTAATTTAAATCTTGAAATTAACAAAATCCAATTCTAAAAAATAAACATGCAAACGAACAAATAAAGAGTCAAATTTTTGTATTCGACTATTTCTTAAGGGTTTTAATGCATTCTGAGAGGTACGCATGCATTGTGATGACAGTGAGAGATTAAATTCCTTTGGAGTATCAAAAAAATTCAACTCTTATGGGGGTGGATTTGCGAGAGTGAGATATCTAGAAATGATACCGCTTAAAAAGTTTTTAAAGTGTCCAGATCGGGATTCAAAGGGAGTAGGCTTTGCTCGGATTTGTTGAGAGGATACTACTCAAATTTAAATGTGTACTTCTTTCTAAAACCTATTTTCTCATTTTGCTTTATTTGTTCACATAAATCAGTGATATTTTGTGTATTTCTTCACAAACTGTGATTTACAAACAAATCCAGTACCCCATTGATGGAAAATTCCCTTCTCCCATGAAAATATCCTACCACGTAACCCCCTCCCCCTGACCCTTCTCCCACAAAAATGCCCCCTGAAAACGTCTTCGTACTTCCAAATAACCAACACTAGGCTATATATAGACAGTGGGCAAAGTTCATAGCTTGCAGGACTTCCCCCGGAGACTGTGGGGGATTAAGTCATCCTCAAAGACACAGTTATTAGATATTTCGACTATGGTGAACAAAATGGCTATTCCAAAATTTTGATCGGGTGACCTTGGGATAAAATGAGCGTGAGAGGGGGCATAGTTGCCCTCCAATTTTTTGGTCACTTAAAAAAGAGCACTAGAACTTTTAATTTCCGTTCAAATAAGCCTTCTCACAATATTCTAAGACCACTGGGTGGATACAATCACACCTGGGAAAAACAAAAAAAGAAATGAAAAGAAGAAAAAAAAACACATAAACACGCATCCGTGTTCTTTCTTCTGGCAAAAAGCACAAAATTCCACATTTTTCCAGATAGGGGCTTGAAACCTCTACAGTAGGGTTCTCTGATACGCTGACTCAGCGTAAAATACGCTGATTTTATGACTGTTAGGCGGCGTCTTCCCTTTTTTCCGAAAATAAAGCAAATTTTCTCAGACTCGTCACTTTTGACGTGTAAGACTAAACTTGATGAAACTTATATATTTGAACTCAGCAGAAAAATTCGATTCTTTTGTTGTTTCTATTGATATCGAAATTCCGTTTTTTAGAATTTCGGTTACTATTGAGCCGGATCCCTCTTTACATAATGTTCGTTACAATCAAAGAACCAATCAAAACTGAATTTTTCTCTTAAAACCAAGATCAGACCAACCATGCAGCTCTTTCTATAGCCAATGGCGATTTACTTTCCAAGCTTTATGCTAAATCTCTGAATCAAGGGTTTATTTTGGTCTTCCAATCATAGATATTAGAAATCCTTAGATGAATCTGGGTCGAACAAAGTTCAACACAGTTACATTTCTGCTAAACTGTTTGCGGTGGAGGAAAGAACTGGCGACTGCAGTAACATACGAAGAACTGGCGACTGCAATAACATGCAGACATACGAAACGACAGGCTTCGGGTCAAATCAAGTACAACATGCCAATCTTTCTGATGCGCATAGGATATATTTGCAGCTGTGTCACCTGAGATCTGCAGCTTTGAACGTTTATATTAGGTTACACACCTAGTCAAGGATTCTCTTGCTTTTGCAAAAAGTGTAGTCTTAATTTGTTTTGTACACAATCAAGACCTAGCTAGTTTTCCACCATGTATCCTCCGCGGCTTGAACTTCAGATAAACTGAATTTTTTGAACTTTTCATTTTTTTCTCCAGAAGAAAGATGACGGAAATGTATTTATCTATTTTTTAAACTAATTTTAAAAGCAATGTCACTCACATAGTCAGTAAAATCGATTACCCCTCCCTCCAAACATTTTGGCTAAAGGCACTTCTGGTCAGTACCTGGTCAAGTTCATGGGAAGTAATTATTCGCACTGGCTATTTCTTTCCACTTCCATCATGGTACAACTTTTCTACATTTACCACTAATTCCGCAATTTCAAATTATTTTGTTTAACGATTATCTTACCCTGCTATAAAAACTAAAACCCCCAAAAACACACAAAAAAATAAGTAAAAATGTAAAATAAAATTGTAGGATATTCTACAACCAGTTTCTACCTAGATTTTGGAGCATTTATAGAATACTCCAAAACTCCTTTCTTCATTGTTTTTATTCGTCATACTTTGTTTTTGGATGCTCAATTTACTTGTAAAGGAAAATTTCCACAACAGGAATTTACTCGGGTAGGATTTTCCTTGGACAGAGGAATTTTTTTAGGAATGAATTATCCTGGAAAAGGAGGGAATTCATCGGATCTATTTGTAGCACCAGATACAGCATGTCCGTCTTTTCCGCTATCCACATGTTCACAATATAAGTCCCTAGTCCTTGGGCAGGTGTGGGTCGTGTACCCGCTCGTTTTTTGGAATTAAAGATCATTCAAACGAAATAGCAATATCAATTTTTTTTGAAGTCGTGGGTGGTTACCGTTATAACCCTCCAGCCCCAAGGAGCGCATACCTTTGACATGTAACTTGCCCCCCCCCCAGAAAAAGCAGAATCTCCTCACCTGTAAAACCGAGCAGCCACAAAAAACGTATGACATATGAAAATAAAAGAAAAAGAACTTCGGAATGATCTACCAATGTTCAATATACAGGCAGAATACGTTGGGTAAAATGTCTTAGAGTATTTATTTTTTCATTTTTATTATATTTCTTTTCGAGTTTCTGCGAAACTTATTTCCCCTCAAAACACAACCAGCAAAAGAGCCAGAAAAGTTGGCAAATATTTTTTCCGCCAGCTTCAAATAGAAAGGGTCAGCTTAGAAACTCGGGAATGGGCTAGTTCGATTGGAAATTTAAAGTTATAGCATTCTTTTTAAAGGCCAACAGATAATGGAGAGCAATGAGCCTCCCCTCAGTTCCTTTTTTGTTATCTGACCCTTCTCTAACCCTGCGATAGCGAACCAAAATTTTTAGATGTATATTTTTGTTAAAAAAAAATCTCGGATTGCCAAATAAATTTGCCTTCAGGGTCGCTATCACCCCCACAGCCTAGGCCATATTCAGTAGGGAGATTCCAGGGTTTAAATCCCTACCCACCAAATTTTCGGCTGACCCACAAAAACTAGCAAAAATTTATATAAACAAGTTTTCGACACTTTTTTTTTTATAAAACCCCCTTGGAACAAAACTCCTGGATAGGCCCTTGCCCAAAGCCCCAGTATTAACCCATGTCTTAAAATATTGGTAAAGAAAACGCTGCATTATCAAACAGTTCGTGGTAACGAACTGTAGAAAGGAGCGACCAGGCTCAATAGCAAACGAAACTCTAAAAAACGGAATTTTGATACTAAGAGATACATTAAAAGAATCGTATTTTTATGCAAATCTTAAATATATAGGTAACATCAAATTCAGTCTTACACATCAAAAGCTACGAGCCTGAGAAAATTTGCCTTATTTTGGAAAATAGAGGGAAACGCCCCCTAAAATTCATAGAATCTTAACGAAATCAAACCATCGCATTCAGCGTACCAAAGAACCCTGTTGTAGAAGTTTCAAGCTCCTATCTACAAAAAAGTGGAACTTCGTGTTTTTGCCGGAAGACCGATCACGGGTGCGTGTTTTTTTTTCAGGGCTCATTTTATCGACCAAGCGGTCCTAGAATGTCGCAAGAGCGCTCATTCTAACAGAAATTAAAAGTTCTAGTGCCCTTTTAAATGACCAAAAAATTGGAAGGCACCTAGGCCCCTTCCCACGCTCATTTTTTTTCCGAAGTCAACAGATTAAAACTTTGAGATAGCCATTTTGTTCAGCATAGTCGAAAAACATAATAACTATGTCTTTGAGGATGACTTACTCCCCCACAGCCCCGGAGGAGGGGCTGCAAGTTACAATTTTATCAGTGTTTACATACAGTAATTATTATTGGGAAGTGTACAGACGTTTTCAGGGGGTTTTTTTTAGTTGGGGAAGGGATTGAGGAGAGGGAACTACGTGGGAGGATCTTTCCTTGGGGGAATTTGTCATGGGGGATGAGAAATTAAATGAAGGGACGACGGATTTTCTAGCATTATTATTAAAAAAAATAATGAAAAATAAATATGAAAAAGTTTTTCAACTGAAAGTAAGGAGCAGCATTAAAACTTAAAACGAACAGAGATTATTACACATATGAGGGGTTCTCCTCCTCCTAAATACTTCGTTCTTTACGCTAAAGCATATTTCGACTGTTTATTCTACGGCCGTTGTGATTCAGGGGTCATTCTTAAAGAATTGGGACAAAATTTATGCTTTAGTGTAAAGAGCGAGGTATTAACGGGGGGACAAACCCCCTCATATACTTAATAAAAATATACGAATATAGAAGTTCGTTACGTAAGTTAATTCTTAAGTTACGTATATTTTTTACTAATAATTCTAGTTCTAGTTGCCTTTTTAAGTAACCGAAAAATTGGAGGGCAACTAGGCCTCCTCCCCCACCCCTTTTTCTCGAAATCGTCTGATCAAAACTAAGAGAAAGTCATCTAGCCCAAAAAAAGAATTGATATGCAAATTTCATTTCAATTAATTATGTTGGGAGTGCCGAAATCAAACATGTATCAATTCAAAAACGTTCAGAAACTAAATAAAAAACAAAAATAGTTTTTTTCACTGAAAGTAAGGAGCGACATTAAAACTTAAAACGAACAGAAATTACTCCGTGTATGAAAGGGGCAGTTACCTTCCCAACGCCCCGCTCTTTACGCTAAACTTTTTAACTGTTTAATAGAGAAGAATTGAGAGAAAGAGTGAAACTTTAGCGTAAAGTGTGGGGCATTGAGAAGGGAACAGCCCCTTTCATACACAGAGTAATTTCTGTTCGTTTTAAGTTTTAATGTCGCTCCTTACTTTTTATTAAAAAAACTAGTTTTTTTATTTAATTTCTGGAAAAGAGAGATAATCACTTGTAAACCGCAAAGTCTTAAAAGGTCAGAAGTAAACGCTAGGCCTGCCCTTCGCTAAAGCGCCAGAGTCACCTATACATCCTGAGTTCACACGCCACAGGTCTATTTTAGTCAAGTATGACTTTTTGGCATCAACTAACAGGATGGCTTCTAAAAAGATACAAATATGTCAACGCAGCTGACATACCATGAAGGAACACAAACATTAGGCAACAATGAATGGGGGGATCTAGCAGATAACACAAAATCAAGCGTTTTTATCAAAGCTCTGTGAACCAAGGAATAAACTAGTTAATATGAAAGAGTATGGATTATACGAACTTCTTTTGGACTTCTGGTATACAGAACTGGGTTCTCTCGTAGTCGAGTCCACATTCTCCAATAGCAACAACTTTGTCCTTATTATCATTAACAAGGGACTGAAGCTCATTAAAATACTTCTTTGGATCTTGGGAAGCCTCGAATTCAGAACAACGAGTTGGGTGACAGCCAACAGTGGCAAACAATTTTTCTAAAAAAAACAAAAACAAACTATAAATGCAAAATAAAACACAAGGATGAAAAAATTCGAAGCGAGATCAAATGTACATTTTACTTATTTAGGCAAGGTTCACGTCACTACCGAAAACTTGATCATTTACCGATAGTCTTGACGACAATATTTTACCCTTTAAGGAAAGATTGCTGCTAGTTTTAAGTAGTTTATGGGTGATGATCACATGGTAAATTCTATTCCTGATATATATATATATATATATATATATATATATATATATATATATATATATATATATATATATATATATATATATATATATCACATATTTGAATCAAACTACAGCCAGAGTTGTTCCATTCTATCTTCAGACTTACGCTTTATAAGGAGGTTATTTAAAATTCAGACGTTTAAAATAAGAAAGTGATTTCAAGATCAGATCTTGAAATTTTCATGGGATTTGAAGGTCAAGTTTTCCAGAATCAGTTCGTTATCTCTTCTCATAAGGTGCAGATAGGGCAGTTTTATTTCGGTTATTGTTTACAATCATGCCATTTAGTACACTTCAACAAAAAATCTCGAAAATTTATGAAAGTTTGAAATTCCAGAAAAGCCATTTCACAAAATTCATGTCGGAAAAAAAAAAATCAAAACCTAATTTATTACTATTTCCGAACTTCAAACCACTAAAAACAGCGAAATTAAATGAAAGTGATACAGTCCTTGGTCCGAGGGTTACGTTCTTAGGGATAGTGTAATGCGGGTTTCGTATAAAATAATGATTTATCTCTATGACAGCCTGAGATAAACATTACCAAAACTCTTCTAGATTACCAGGATAGGGCAGTTTGATTTTGGTTGTTGTTTAAAACTATGCAATTCAATAGACTTCAACGAAATATTCAGAAAATAGAAGAAAACTTTGAAATTCCAGAAAAGCCATTTCAAAATTTTTATGTAAAAAAAAAAATCGAAACCTTATCTCTTACTGTTTGCGAACTTCAAACACTAAAACAATAAAATAAAATGAAAACGATATGGTCTTTGGTCCAAGGGTTATGTTTTTAGGGATCGTATGACGTAGGACTCGTATAAAATACTGAACTATCTCTATGATTGTATGAGATAAACATTACCGTAATTTTTCTAGATTTCCAGGATAGATTCTAGAAAACTCATTCCAGAAATTCCGGAGTTCCAATATATTTTCTTTCAATATTTACAATTTTGATGCTACAAGAGCAAGTAACAAAACATCAATTTGACTATATGAAAACCGTTTTCCATTTAAACCATGTTTGAACTTGAATTATGTAAGGGTTTTCAATTTATACAACTTGAGAACTAATTGGAAAGGAGGTCTTCCAATACGTAACAACCCTCCTATGGCCAGCAATTATCATAAATATAGGCATGTTGCACCATGTTTAAACTGACACAATACTCATCCAAAAATCACCCCATCCCTCGACAACCTTTTTAATATAAAGGTAGGTACACTGCACCTTGTTTGAACCAGAATCAAACTAGGCACCAAAGTGGGTTCCTAATCATCCAACCCCTCCCCCTTTTCCCACCAGTCTTTTAGCAGAAAAACAGATATGTTGCACCCTGTTTGAAATAGAATTACACAAGGATTTCAGATTTTTCTTGATGGAGGAACAAATATGGCCTTTAGGTACTTTAATGCCCTCATCATCACCCCATACAATGCCGACTAATTAGTATAGTGGTAGGCAAGTTACACCTATTTTGTAACCAGAATCAAGCAAAGATTTTCAGTCTACATAATTGGAAAACCAAGGCGGGGGAATTATCCTTTAATACCTCACCTCCGTCACCTCCTGCTTTTAAGCAGAAAGGTAGGCATGCTGCAATTTGCTTAAATCAAAAACATCCAATGAGTTTCAATCAGTAAGATTGAGAGGACTGCCCCTGAAAAATAGAACCTGAATAAAAAACTTTAGACTTTAAAGTTTAAAAAGTAAGCTCCTAAGGATCATTCCCTTGCTGAAGAGACCCGAAATTTTTATTGTTCAATCAGTTTTATTAATTCTCTTTTGGTATTTGGCCGGTTAACAAGAAGTTGTATTTAAGCCGGATTAACCGTGTAGTTTTGCAACATATATTACAAGTAAAAAATAGCTCTTTTTTTCTGGATTTTAAGAAGCTGTTTGGCAAGTTTATTTTTTATCAATTATTTTACCTAGTGAAAGGAACAGTTTTTTGGCTTGGTTATTATTCTGATTTTGACAGTGATTTGGATTGAGTGAATGGACTGCTTTTAGTTTTTTAAAGTCACCCAAATAGGCAAACAGAAGAGGGGCAGTTCCCCGTCGCAAGCACCGTTGTACCTGCAGGGAGAGTCTCCCTCAAACTGCTGGGATTAGGTGAACGGGGACTGACACTTCCCTCGTTAATTGGGGCACGTCGCATCTAGTTTTTTATAAGCTAATTTTTGCACTTGAAACAAACATTCTTGGAATAGACATTAACCTGTCCTACGGGTAACGAATTGTGCTTGCTAGCGAACTGATTACAGAATAGTTACGGTAGTGCGTAAACATGGCTGTCTTCAGTTATATTTATGCGCCGGTATTGAACTTAATAGAAACGGTGCTGGGATATCAAGAAATCATAACGAACGATACAACGGTGAATACAGCGATGAAGTTCTTTTTACAAGAGATACTATCCGTGAAAACTACGAAAAAATGAACGAGATAGCTAAAAGTTCTGGGGAGCTGTATGTGAAAGAAAGACGTAATCAAGCTTCGAGGGAATCCCTTGCCAATGACATGTATGATACTGTGAATTTATTGAGCTTACTCCCTGAGTTTAAGACTCGCTTCACCATCTGGAAGTTATCCGAAGTGCCAAAAATTCCACAAGACACTTTTACAACCTTATGCGTGAAAGTTAACCAATGCATGGATAAGATTCACACTGTTATGGAACAGTGTAAGTCTATCCTTATGTCTCAGAATGATTGGCTTCGTCTCCTTCAGCCCAAGAAATCTTTACACCAGGTTTTCGTCAGCAACGTACCCACCTCAGAAATAGATTCCTGTTCCAAGCAGAAGCAGTTAGTCGAAAGACAAGCTAGTGACCGAGGCATTGATCATATCCAACAGACTAAATCCAACCTGGCTGCTTACATGAACAGCCCCAAGTCGGCAGTTACTCTTGCCAACTCCCTCAAGTCCTTCCATGATGTAAGTGCTTCTTTCCGTGAGAAAAAGTCCTTCGCGATCACCAGATTTGTGCTTCTTGCCACAACAGATGATGATATTCTCTCTGTCAACTCCAAATTAGTCAGTGCCAAGCGATATGGTCAATCTGAGACAATCAAACTTACCTTTAGTGACGCTGAGTCCCGAAATGCTGCAGCCAGATGAGGGTTATTCATTGATTACACTCACATCAAAGTCCTCCCATTCAGACAAGTTTCTAAGCAATGCTTCAAGTGTCAGTCATTTGATCATCTTGCTAAAGACTGAACCAATAGCATGCGATGCTCCAGATGTGCTGGACCCCACGAGAACAGTAGAGAAAACTCTTGCGATTCCCAAACAGTTCAATGCGCTCTGTGCCCTGATACTAATAATAGCCACGCTAGCTTTAGTCTACATTGCCCAGCAGTCTAACGAGCAATACAGAAGGTTTCTCCTCAAACAAGAAAATGAATGAACTGTCAATATTTTGCCGCAATGTTTACGGCCTTAATGCTGCCAAATTGGACTACGTCAAGAACTTGTGCCTCGCACATAATATTTTTTATTGGATTTAGTGCATTATCTTGAACAAGAAAATAGCTGAAAATGCCTTAGGAATGATGGGGATGTGTTGGAGGAGGCTAAAGGGCCCAGTAATTGTCTGGCATGTTGGAATTAACTGAAAAGGTGTAAAAGAAAGAGTTGATTAACGAAGTTGTGAAGCATTGTATTTAAATCTTATTTGTATTATGAACAAATCTAAAAATGGCTCAGAAATGATAAGAGAAATGATAAATGGGGCGCCATAGGGCCAGCAATAGTGCTGCACAGTGGCGTGAATTAACGTGGTGTTCCACGTTAGGGGTTGGGTTGCGTAAACATGTACCAAAGGATTTAATGTATGGTTTTTAACAAGAAAATATGGATAATGTCTTAGGAATGATGACGGGGTGCCAGAGGGCCAGTAATAGTGTGGAAGAGTGGTGTGAATTGACATGGTGTATCAGGTTGGGGGTGACATGCGAAAACATGAACCATTGGATTTAATGCACGATTTTTAACTAGAAAATAACTGTAAAATGTCATAGAAATGATGAAGGAGTTCTAGAGAGTTGCAGAGGGTCCAGTCATAGTGTGGAATGATGGCGTGAATTGACAAGAAGTATCATGGAGAGTTGAATTACCAAAACATGAAGCATTGGATTTAAATAATATTTGTATCATGAAAATATTCAGTAAATGTCTTAGGAATGATGAGCAGGTTCTATAGGATTCCAGAGGGCATGTAATTGTGTGGTACGGTGCCGTGAATTGCTTGTACTAACATGTTCTACAGCTTAAAGTGTCAAACATCTAGTCAAAGAAATGAGGCATTTTCATTAAGACTTCTCAGAAATAACTCTTAATAAGGTTAAATTTATCTCAAATAACAACAACTCCCCTCTGAAATTGTTTGCTAAGGGGTGGGCTAACCAAATATTGTAACAGTGGCGTGAATATGCATAATCTTGGATCAAAAGAAACGTGGCATTTTCATTAAGACTTCTCAGAAATAACTTAATGTAAAAAGATGTCTCTTTTTCTTGCAGGTGCGTCTAATAAAGCAATAGAAACGATGCATTTTCATTAAGACTTCTCAGAAATACCTCTTAATATGGCTCAAAATTCATCTCTAATATCAGCTCTCCCATCTGGAATTAATTGCCAGGGTTCCCACCTTTCTTTAATTTCATGTTTTTTTGCTTATATTTTATCCTTTATAAGTTTTTTTCACGTTTTGTTTTTGCATTCATTGTTTTTTAATTGCTTTTTCCTGTGTTTCAATAATGCTTGTAAAAATAGTTTTTATTAATCAAATTTGTACGTACAAAAGCCTCAATTCTTTAGATTACCTGTTCCAGGATAAAGCTTTAATATATTTCACTAATGCAATTTAACCATGTGGCAGTCTATGTACATAAATATGTTCCTTCAAGATTGTCTCTAACATAAGGGCTAAATTCTGTGTAGTGAAAAGGGAAAAGAAAGACTTTTGATCATGTATCAAGGTGTGTCATATTCTAACCACAACGATATTCTCGCTTTTATTTCATCTCTGATAGCACAAACAAGTTCCAATAGAATAAAAGACTCTATTACCTTTAAAAAAATATGTCATGAACAAGCTCCAATATTACTGGATAACATTCTCTAAGGCATTACTTAACATGCAGGGACATATCAAATATATGCAATTTCTAGTAATTGATTTTCTCCTGTACATGTCAATTATTGCAGCCACAAGGGAACATGCAAATAATTTAATCATTTTAGTATGCGGGAACAGGGGACTCTCCTTCTACGCAATAGGTTATCATGCAGAATGGATTACCCGAATCAAAATATTATGACTAATTTGCTAATCCAGGTGGCTAAGGCTCATGTCTGGTCAATGGGGAAATATCTGGTCTTATATTCAAATTGTAATGTGGACAAAAAATCTTTAGATTATAAAGTTTCCCTGAAAAAAAAAACACCTTGAAATAAAATGAAATTCTGAAAAAAAAGCATAGAGTTATGTAACATTCGCGTGCAGACCATCGTTGCGTAGCATGTCATGTGTGTGTCCTCCTCAGTGACAAAGGGGATTCCCCACAGGCCCTTAAGAAATAAGTCTCTTGCGAATGCGTCATTGTTAACACTGGTAAACATTCCCTATTATGTATGAACTAAAGAAATCACGAAGAAAAACGTCTAAAAAAATACCTTAAAAACCATCTTGAAATGTCCTGAAACGTCTTGAAGAAAAATGTCTTACAAAACATCTTGAAACACCTCGAAACGTCTTGAAAACGTCTTGAAGAAAGGTGTCTTAAAAACGTTTTGAAGAAAAATTTCTTAAAAAACGTCTTAAATATCTCGAAAGGTCTTGAAAAACACCTTGAAGAAAAACATCTTAATAAAACTCCCCCGCTTGACTAGTGGAGTCGAACAAGTCCTATTTCGTAACAATAAAAAATTATATAACTATGGTGTAACAATCAAACCCTATTACATAACATCCAAAAGTAAACATTCCCTATTACGTACCATGCATCTGTATCTCTTACAAAACATTCCCTATTCCGTAAAATACAAAAGTAAACAACCCCTATTACGTAACATGCACCCGCGTCTTGCCCTGAGGGAATTACCGTTAAACCTTCTTCGTCATCTTAAGTCATTAAAGGAAGAGAAGCGAAGTGGCTATGAGGATTCTCAAAATTGGAACCCCCTCACAACTCACCCAGCCGTCTTCAGTGCTAAAAAAAGGATACCAACCCTTTGAATCAGCTCTAACAGAGCAGAAGAAAGACTGAATTATACATACGGAAATACAAAGCCAGAATAAATAAAAGACTGTTCACCAATTACATTGGGCGAGAATTCTTTGCTTATTGATCAACTTAGCTTGTCTACTTACTTAATTTTCATTAAACGTACGGTGAGATTATCTTAATTCAAACTGAAGAAAAATGATATTTGAAACCATTTATTTTAAATTATTATAAACTGGGTTTATAGGAATACCTTCAGTATCTCTATAAAAATTAAGGTCTCTATTAACGATTTTCTTTTATTTCAATTGCCTTCCTAAAAGAATGCGGGATGCCATTTGCTTCAAATGTTAAAGTTGCCTCACTAACTACATGATCTGGGTTTTCAACAATGTAGAAGGTCAAAGCAGAATCAATATCCTCATTTTTATTTTAAATTTCACATCTCAGAAAAATCTTTTTTTCATCCCGTCTTTTCCCTGGGAGCCGGCGTTTACCCCCTCCCCAAACCGGAATATTCCTCTCCCCCTCAGAAAAATTTCCCTCTATTTCCCATTGGATAATTCTCGGTTTTCATTAGAAGGGAAACTGAAATTTCTACTCTCCTGTTTGAGTCAGGGGCAACCGAATTGCATTATCTATCGTAAAGACCCATAAGGGTTAAATGTATTAATATTTCTTCAATTATTTTTTCCAGAGGCACTTAATGTGGAAGGGATGGTCGAGTAGGCTATGGAGGGGGCTCAGTCAATTGTAAATAGAAAGTTTCAGTGCCGTTTTGTAAGATTTAGTCACCAGTTATAAGATTCTTTTCAACCAATTGCTACCGAAGGAGTTGTTACTGACCACAGTGTTTAAAAGAAATTCTTATTCTAGTTTAACTAGATTACGTTTCAGCAGTTGCTTTAAAAGAATCTTCAAATAAATACAGAATTATCTCTAAGAGAGATAATAGGAGAGTGGAGGTAGAAATTAACATATAATCGTCAGGACTGTATCCAGGACTTCCGTTTGGCGGGGGGAGGGTCTGGATCAGACACGGTCACCTCAGTCAGAACCTTAGTCTGGAGGAGAGGAGCTCGATTTTCAAGCAAATCCCGTTGAAGACAGTCTTAATGAAAGTAAAAGTGACTGAATGTTCTGAAATGAAGTGACTCTATTATGATCCAGAGCTTAGTTAATCAAAGTCATCAATCACATTGTTACAAACCTCTTTTTTACTTGTATTCGGTACCTTTATAGATTAATGAAAAATAGCATGTATATGATACGAGGAATGTGGCTGAATACGGCTATTTAAATAAGCAAGGTTGTTAGGGTAATATTTCTTAGGTTTAAATATAGAAAAATGACGAATATGATATTACTCCCAAATAATGGTAAATTTGATTTATTTATTTCATTTTTTTACAAAATGGATGTCCAAAATCAGGCACTGTCCAATTGCTGAGGTATTACCCTAGGCACAAGATTACCAAAGGGATGGACGAGACCGTTAATTAAATTGATGAAACTCTATATGAAGGAGTATTACCGTGTTTAAGCCCAGGAAAATCAGAATCAATAAAAGAAATTTCACTGAAAGCTGTAAGTGTTGCTTAAAAAAATGCTCAGCTGGTCTTATAAGCTACAAGGCAACTCTAAAACACCAATTTTACCCTGAATTTCCTAAGGCGTACCTTACTTTACCAATTTTACCGTATATTTCCCAAGGCGTATCTTATTTTACAAATTTTACTTACCGAGTTCTTATTTTACGGTAGTTTTACAACACTACCCAAAACACAAGAAAAACGAAAAAATATGGGTTCTCCTGAAAAAGGGCTCTAGATCCAAAAAAAGTCAATATTTTTCCGGTTTCTAGTATTGTTCTTTATCTGGGGTTTCCTTATTGTACTTCAGCTTGAGATCCGAAGTCAATGCCAATTTTCAATATCCAAGAAAAAATTAGGAAGGCATTTGGCTCAATAATACGGCGTCGTGGCATCTATCGTCGTGATATTTTAGGTTTTAATTTTAGTACAGTTAGCCTACCCTCTCGCATGTTCTCTATCCTGTCCTTCTATTTTGAGATTTTAAAATGTGCCATTAGTCTTCAAATTGTGTTGGCTACTTTAAATATTACTAGTTTTTACTTGGTTTTCAAATTTGTTTTGCCAAATAATGTCAAACACGTCTTGTAACGCGAATTATATTTTAGTTTGATAATGATGTGAAAAGTAAAACAAGAAGCCATTAACTTTTCCATATCTTTTATTGAAAATAAATTGTCACTTATGTTGACCTATTTTCTTTGGAATATTCTTTCCAGTTGTTATATATGCCTTTTGCCTGAAATTTGTAGTTATTAATTACGACATTGTCCACTCTCTGTTGTTCTTTACATGTTGTGTCGGTTTTTGGCAATCTTTTTGTGTTTTTTGGTTATTAGGGTAATAGATAATCATGGAACGCCAAAGCCCTATTTAAGCTTGTTTCAGTATCAATGAAGAAAATAACCTCTTCCCTTTTTAGATTCTTCTTTTAATAAAATAAAAATATTCAATTTTTACAATCAGATTTATTTCAATTTTTTTTTTTTTGCTAAGATTTTACAATCACTTTCTAATACGAAAAAAATGGAGCATCTCCCAAGAAAACATTATAACATGTACAACCCACTTATGTCTTTTAAAATTGGACTTTAAATTATGCTCCCCAAAACAACCATTTTATGGCCTTTTATTTTGCAAATTTACAAAGATCTTTGCGTAACCCTACCATTGAAGCTAAGCATTTATGTTTATGGTCATTATGAAACAAACGGTTTGACGTCAAGCCTTGAAGCAATACTGCGATTTATTTATGTTACTGGATTCATTAGTTTCAGATCTATGTATTCTCAAAGCTAGGACTGTAATACTACTTTGACTTTATCTTAGAGGATGATCTAAATCTTCTTAAAATAAAATTAGTACCTCTAGTTCAACGAGTACATAACAAAGTTTTTATGTTCAATAAACATAATCCATGGAAGCTACATTAGGAACAGACTATAATTTTAACAGATGTGTTACATTTAAACTACTGAAGCATAAATCGACAAAAGGCTCAGTAGCCTCACTCTCCTTTGGACCAAAGACTATATAAACTGAAAAACGAAAAAGAAGTACCAACCACTGCAATGGGCCGTTTTTATGGCTTCTTTACTTTCAGACAGGCTCCCACCGGTTATAATAATTTTGTCTACTCCTGCGTCCCAAGACCTTTGAAGAACATTCATCAAATCTTGAGGGTGCTTCGTATTGCCACCATAGATACCAATATACATTGAGTCAATGAGATTTGCACCGATGTCTGAAAAAGAAAGCAGAAATAAACCTTAATTCACAACAAACATTTTGCGTAGCTTTTCAGAAAAAGGCAATTAAAATCATTATGTTTAGGTTTACAAACTTGAAGTATCAGATAAATTCCGAAAATATACAGGATACAATTGCCCCTCCCTCCCCGCTCCCGATTGGTGCTTATAGACAACAGTGATAACAGGGTATCAGTGAAACGGGAGCTGGCCAGTAAAGGGTCCATTACCCAATAGAAGAAAATTTTTATGTTTCTGTGACAAATAAATTAATTGACAAAAACATGTTTAGTGATATGTTTACCTTTGCCCAATTAATTATTACCAGCAGTCACTTTCGATTATCACAGGAAGTCTGATAACTGTAGACTTTTAACTCAATAGCCTTCAGGCATTCAAAAAAAAGCTATTTTATTAGATTTTATGACCTTGTAAGTGTGCCTGATTGGTAATTTTAGGGTAAACACCTGCTTCCCTGGCACTCATTTTTTATTATTGTAAAAACAATAACTGACCTAGGTGAATAGAACCGCTAAAAATCAGCTGTGTAGCAATGGAGTTGATGTACTGTTCTGAACTGCACACTATAATTAAATTTATGTTTCACTGTACTGAGAAAATTTCTATTTA
>NC_088874.1:16300030-16322530 GCF_032884065.1 Artemia franciscana
AAGGCAACTAATCCCCCCCATGGGCTTTATTCTCCAAACCCATCTGATGAAAAATGTGAGATAGCCATTTTGTTAACAATATTTCAAAAATCGGATAATAAGAAATTCAGAGTCAACACAAACCCCGAGAGCCCAGGGCAAGTGTTTTAAGTTATGCCCCAAGGGCATATAAAGTTTTTATGTAGGGGCAGGTCCTATAAACTTCTGAGGTGACCCATTTGGTCAGAAATTGAAGTTCTCATTAACTGTATTATGAGTCAAGAGCCCAGGAGAAGTGTTGTAAGTTATGCCCTGGGGGCAGATAAGGTTTTTTGTAAGGGGCAGTTGTATAAACATCAGAGGTTGCTCATTTTATAGGAAATTAAAATTTCTATTTACCTTTTTGAGAGTTATCAAAAGTGATTAGCAGGCATATACCCCCTGCCCCACGCTCATTTCCCCAAATACATCTGATCAAAATTTTGCAAAAGCCATTTTATTTGAATTATTCCAATGATGAGATGACAAAATTTCAGGGTGTACATATTCCCCCCCCCCCCAAAAAAAAACAGGGGAAGGATTGTGATTTATGTCCCAGGGGCAAATAAAGTTTTTATTGAAAAGTTGGTCATATAAACTTCAGAGGGAACTCAAATGATTGGAAATTGAAATAAAATTTCCTTTTTAAGAGTCAAAAGTGATCTGATCCCTCCCCCCACCAACCGAAGGCCATAGGGCTCCAATTGTTTCCCCAAAAGCACTTCACATGCAAGGGGTGATGTTATAAACTTTGAGCGGGACTAATTCAACTGGACATAGTAATTCCTATTGCCCTTTTAAAGAGTCAGCCATGATTGGAAGGTATCAAATCCCCCCTTTCTATGCCCTCTTTTCCCAAACGTATCCAACCAAAATCTGAGATGGCCATTATGCCCAAAATAGCCAAGAGGTGAAGTTATTAAATTAATTACTCCTAAGGGATAGACAAAACTCCAAAACCAACTGAAAGACAATCAGTTCAGGAGTTTATTTTGCTGTAATTTTTATTTTATTTTTTATCATGGAAAGAACTAATAAAATTAAACTGAAGGTTTGATATATGGCATTAATTGCTGAAAGCACATTGCTTCAAAATTGAATTCTACTCGTTTTTTTAAATATTTTAATAAGTAAAAAAGAAAACATTTGTAATAAAAATTTTTTCGGTAAAGCATGAATGATGCAGTAGGTTTTAGACTTTTATAGTGAGAGAATGAGGAAAAACCCAAATTCTTGTCTGTAGTGATTTTTGTTTGTTTCAAGCTTGATTCACACATTCAATTTTAGTTTAGCTTGTTTTAACTTAGTATTCGTTTTAATAGTTATTTCTTGTAATTTATTCATTTATATTACTGTAGTACTTGTTTTATGTTTTTTGCTATGATTATTTATTTAATTTCCGTTCATTTTGGGTTTCATTTATTTTTTAATAGTAATTTCTTGTTGTTTCCAGTTTGAATTTTAACAGGTATTTGTATCTGCTGACCCTAAGTTTAATATGACCTTTACTTTTCTCTGAAAAATTGTTTTCTTGGAAAGTTTTTTTCCATAGTAATCCATCCCACTGGTGGTTATGTGCTAATGAATTTGCTTTTTAACTAATATATATAGTTATGTGATATCAAGATAGATATTCCATTTTGATAACCTGGCAACACATAGTATCTAGTGATTTATCTTGCACCTTACCTGCCCTTAGATAATAAAACCCATAAAAGCTTACAGTGCTCAAATTTTTTGGATCAATAATGAAAATTATTTACCCTCTTCACCCTTCCTCAAAGACAAAATCTGGAGTGTCCTTATCCCAATAATATTTGACAGATTCAATTTCATCCTCCATGCCATTCCTAAGATATGACTTATAAATCACTTTGATTACCTGGATGCATACATCATCTTTTGAGGTAACTCTGGCGAAGTTCCTAATTTGTAATTTAAAGTATACTTCCAAAGATATTGCATTATAGAATTTGGTAACCTGATAATTGATAGTGTCTTTTGATTTACATTGCTACTAAATTGTATTTAGGTATTTAGACACAGGGTTTGGGTTCTTTGGTTGATGATTTGAAACAAATAAAGCAGATAGAGTTATAACATCTGATCCTCTAGATGTTACTGCTCTTTGTGAGACTCCTCTCAATTCAAAAACAGAATCGTCCTGATACTCCATCATTGCAGTCAGACTTCAATTGAGTGGAACTCACTCCCAGAGTGTGTACAAATCTGCCACTAATTTAACATTAAAAATGGTAGAGATTTCATTGCTAATAATGAGTTTCTTTTCTTTTGTTGCTTTTTCCAGTTTCCCCTAGAATTGACATCTCTAGATTGTGTTTTGATGCTTAATTGAGTTAGTGAGACAATATGCTATTCCCCTGCTTAGCTTGATACTCTGGGGTTCTTTGAGCTGTGTGCTAGATTTTCCTTCTTTTTTTTTGGAGGGGGGGCGTATTTTTATTTCCCTTATTCTTTAGGAAGATCATGGGGAAGATAAGATTGAAGTTACTCTTTTTTAATTCATTGTTAAATTAAAATAACCCATAATACAAGTCTTTTTGGAGCTTACAGCAGACCAAATATAGAATTATTCAACTCCTCTCCCATCCCCAAACATATTAATTGAAATCTCTCTTCACCACCCTCCCCCCAACAGTAACTGAAAGTTTCAACTTGATTTCCTACCCATTAAAAACTCTTGTTTGTACAACATCTTCAAATTTACTAAGGTAGGCCTGTTGTTTTTAGAGTAAGTGTAACATATGGACCAGCAACCCCCCTCCCCCTTACAGAACTCAGAACCAAATCCTTCTTTTGTTCAATTTAAAAAGTTTAAAAAAAAGAATCTCTTATACATCTAAAGATTTTAAAATGTAAATTCATCATCTCATAGGATTTGCGCGTTTGGCACGAGTCTTACACAAGCAAAAATGATACTTTTTAAACTATCAAAATTAGATTCAAAAATGTAACTTTTGATTAAAGCCAATTAGAAACCAGATTTCTATTACTGGTTTGGTCAACAAACTAGAGGTGAAAATCCTTGTTGTAATAAATCTTTTGCAAGGAGGTTGGGCAATATGTTGGATAATTAAAGGAACAAGTTGTATTGCAACATTTCTGAGGTCAGTCTACCCAGTGCTCAATTTAGAAATCCGGGTTGATTCTGGATATATAAGGTAGACCTGGAAATCAGGAGGGCATTCAGTATTATTCAGTACTCTGTCTTGGATGCGTATTATACTGCTAACTCACATTGAAGTCATTTTACCTGAAGTTGTATATGAAGTAAGAAAATAAAATTATTGTCAATAATTGTGTTTGTCTTTGAGTCAAGGTACCAGGTACAGTTCCTATTGTCTACTGGATCGTTCCCAAGGGAATTTGCACATCTTGGCAGACCTGAACATCATGATAATGATTTTATCTCCATGTTTATAGAGATTTGTCAATTGAACCCTTACAGTCTATGCCCCTTAACTACTAAGTTCACGTGTTCCGAGTAAAATAACTTTACCCCCCCCCCCCGTAACAGTTGGCGCGGACGTCAATAAAGACATTAAAGGAACTGTATATACCTAGCAACATGACTGCCTGCTACCCTAGACAAATATGATTATTTACAGATTATTTTTTGATTTTTAAGTGCATTTAATTTTAAGTTATTTAAGTGCAGTATTATTTTATTTCTACTTGTGTGTTTTTTGTGTGTAGCCCATCTAAAAATAATTAGAATCTTTAATAATTAAAATGAAATACCAATAAAATTTAAAAAACTAAATTTTTATATACCGCATACCTTTAATAATTCTTTAAAGAAAGACTGAAATAACAAACATGGCTCAGGAACAAGATGAATTATTAAAAGCGCAACAAATTATTGCAACTTCAGTAGAAATTGCCAAATCATTACCTGAGTATGAAGGGGATACGGATGTGGATCAATTCAACTTCCATTTAGGACAATTTGTGGAAATGACAAAAATTGACTTAAAAGTATTAAAAAACATGCTACTCTTAAGACTAAAAGGACAGGCTTTGACATTTTTAAAACAAATTGAAAATACCGTAGGAACTGAAGCCACCTCGACAATTAACACAATAGAGTTATTGCAACAGGCTTTTCAACAGAGATTCATCGATACTAGTTCATTGAACAAACTAAAACATGGATTAGTAACATTCGAACAGACCCAAAACGTCAGAGAATATTTAAATAAAATTAGAATCGCAACAGAAGCGCGATACGGTCCAGGTGAAGGGGAATTGTATGAAAAATAATACTAAACGCATTTAAACAGGGACTCAACCCAAAACTATATCGTCTCTTAATTTCCAAAAATATCGACGACTTAGAACTGGCAGTTCAGGAAATAGAGAGAGCCGTGGAAATAGATTCCAAAGTCCTGCAGCATCAAAAACTGTCAATAAATGCGGTAGAAAGTAAAACAGCTATCTCTCCGCGATTTTTCTCCAGAGAATCATCGCCAAAACCACTTCGAAATCAAATTCGAACCACCACACCTCCAAGACAAGTACGCTTTGCCCCCAATAATCAAATGAGGGCACAAACCAATAATGAACCACTAAGGTGCTACGCCTGTAACCGGCTAGGTCATATTGCAAGGAACTGTTTTACAAACAATAATTATCGCCCCATTTTAGGGGATCGAGCAACCGTTTGTCCAGGGGGACAAACTATACTGGGTACGCCCCTAGAGGCAATCGAGGGAACACCTTTTTAACAAGAGGTAATTACCCAACCCAAAATTTCCAGGCAAATTTCCAACGCAGTACGAATCAGTATCGCGGAGGGTATCGCGGAAGGACAAACCAACCTAACAATGGTTTGAATAGAAACACAAGAGGTAACTATATCAGCCGACAGAACCAATATAACAACTCAATTTCAATTAATGATCAAGAAAACCAAAGTAGAACTAATGAAAACTCTACACCCGAGATCTGGGAACCCCAGGGAGACGACTCAAGCCTCCAAAATTCATAGGACCAGAATTTGGTGGCAGAATAATTTATAGGTCCCCACCAGTGATTATACCGTTTTTAAGTGCAAATAATAATAATATGTTGCCAGTATTTGAAAATTTTAATGCAGGAAATATTTATTTCTCAGCCCTTATAGATTCAGGGGCAACAGTAAATGTGATAAATACATCCGTATTTAACAAATTACCCAATTATATTAAACGACGAATGAGCAATATCTGTCCCAATTTATCAAGCGTAACTGGACATGATCTGGATGTAAAAGGTACTGTGTACCTAACCTTGCGCAAAGATAACAAAAATTTCTATACTCGATTTATGGTTTTTAAGAATTTTCAATACGAGGCGATAATAGGCGCAAATTTTTTATAAGCCAATCAAATATTATTAGATGTAGCAAATTCAAAGTTTATCTATCCGACAAGAACCAAATCAGAAATAAATAACATACAAGCAAACAAGGTAAAGGAAAACATAGGCAACATGAAGGAGAATAGAGAGAAACAAATTCAAGAAATTTCATGTTTATGGAAAAAACTAGCAAATATAGAAACTTCCAGGAAAAAACCAGAAGATGATATCCTAAACTCAATAAAAGAAAGTCATGACGAAAAATATTATGGATTTGTATTGCGAAAAACTAAAATTCCCCCTAAATCAATGCAGGGAGTCCAAATATCACAAATGTTAGAACCAGTTAATGACAAAAATGAAATTTGGGTAGCCTCGCTGTCGGAGGATATCCCAAAATATATAACCTGTGAAGAACAGATTATAAATTACGAAAAGGGTGAAGGTTACATTTGGGTAACGAACACCCACGAAAATGACCTGATTACCCTAAGCAAAGGAACATGCTTAGTAGAAATACAAATAGTGTCGGAATCCGATATTAATAATTGGAAAAATTCGGAAAAAAACTTAGTGAATAGTATCAATGTTCACGTTGACAAGGAATACCCACTAACAAGATCTCAATTTCTTGAAAAATTTGAACTAAATCACATAACCGATGTTTCATTGAAACAAAAATTATGCGACTTATTATGGGAATATAGAGATGTCTTTTCGACATCTGAAGACGACATAGGACTTATCCCATTTTATGAACATGCAATCCAAACTACGGGGCCGCCAGTTGCAAAACAACCATACCGTATTCCTTATAAACATAAAGAATGGCTAATAAACAAAATACATGAACTCGAAAAGAATCGAATCATAAAACCGAGCATAAGCCCATACTCTGCCCCCGTTATTCTAGTCCCGAAAAAAAATAATGACCTTAGACTTGTAGTAGATTATAGAGCCCTAAATAAACAGGTAGTTAGTGACAAATTTCCCCTACCTAGAATAGACGAAATTCTAGATTCCATATCAAATAAAAATAAAATATTTACTTCCCTAGATTTGACACAAGGTTATCATCAAGTAAAAATAGCAGAGGCAGATGTTTTTAAAACAGCTTTTTCAACAACAGAATGTGGCTCTTATGAATACTTAAGAGTACCGTTTGGACTAAAAACCAGTTCAAGTGCATTATGTAGACCCCTCCTTCATTTACTAAGAGGCCTAAATAACATAATCCATTTTGTTGATGACGTCATAGCTATGGACAAAGATGCGGAAGACCATTTAGTAACCCTAGCAAAAGTATTTGAGAAATTCAGAGAAGGCAATTTAAAATGTAGACCAGAAAAAGTAAATCTTTTTCAAATCAAACTAAAATTTTTAGGAGTAGTTGTAACACAAGGACAAATTTCCCCAGACCCTGTAAAGATAAAATCTATTAAAAATATAAAACCCCCACAAACAATTAAACAATTACGAGGAATCTTAGGATTAATGAGTTATTTTCGAAAATTTATAAGAAATTACACACAAGTAGCAAAACCTCTCACGGACCCCACTAGAGGGAACCCCCCAAAAAATACCTGGTCTAATATTATTAGATCATCAAAATTCATTAGATCATTTAAAAAAAGGCTTTAACTTCAGAACCTATTTTATCGTTACCCGACTTCCAAACAGGACAATTCGTGGTTACAACGGATGCCTCAACCAAGGGGATTGGGGCGATTCTCTCCCAAATAATAAACGGGGAAGAAAAAGTTATAGCATATGCTTCCCGTACCCTTACACCCAGAGAAAGTAATTATTCTGCGACACAACTTGAATTATTATCAATTATCCACCATTTAGAAAAATTTAAACATTACTTGGTAGGAAGAAAATTTAAACTACGTTCCGATCATAAAAGTCTTCAATACCTACAGACTTTCAAAAAGCCAACGGGAATACTTGCGAGATGGATTTTGAAAATCCAGGATTTAGAGTATGAATTTGAACATCTTAAGGGAAAACAAAACGCCCCATGTGATTATCTAAGTAGATTTCCAAATAATACCCCCAAAGAAAATGAAAACGACGAAGTCAACACAATAAAAGCAAAATATGTTCCGAAAAATAAAGGTTTGATAACAAAATCGGTTAAGAATAGTTTAGTTGAGAAGGAACAAAAAAAAACAGCCCACTTTCCTTAAATTCTATAAAAATATATCAAAAGAAAGACAATACTTGTGCTGCTCTAATAGAATATTTCTTATATGATAAAGAGTTACCTGATGAAATGAAATCTTTTAGAAAAGAAATTGATAATTATTACTATGATTTAGATGAAAAAATACTATGTAGAATAATGAATGACAATGACAGAAATCAAACTTCCATTGTACCAGTTTTGCCCCAAATTTTAGAAAAACCCGCTTTTGAATTTTTTCACTCTGAAGTGGGAGGTCATCTGGGAATAGATAAGACTTTCCATAAATTAAAACAATACTTCTTTGTCACTTCAGCCTTAACAAAGTTAAAGAATTATGTTAATAATTGTGAAACCTGTAATTTAAGAAAAAATCCTCAAGTCTACCCTAATCCAACGATAGGAAGAACGCCTACGGCCCGGTTTCCATTTGATATAGTTTCTTTTGATTTATATGGTACTAGCGGAGGATTACCCACGTCTAATAAAGGACACACCTGCGTACTGTCAGTAATCGATCATTTTTCCGGTTTCACATTTGCTGAACCATTAAAAAATCAAAGCGCGTATGCGACATCAAAAGCTCTTGCTAAAATATTCCTTAATTTCGGTATTCCTAATACTGTATTATGCGATAATGGCCCTAATTTCGTATCAAAAGTAACAAGGGATTTAATGTCTTTTCTTCAAATAAGTAAGTTGGTAACGAGCCCTTATCACCCCCAGGCCAATGGGAAAATCGAGAACAGACACAAACTATTCTCTAATATCTTAAGCATTTACACGAAAGAAAATCGCAGGGATTGGCACGAAACCTTACCTTATTTAACAAATGTGATTAATACAGCTTATTCCCATGTTATACGGGATAACCCATTTTATATATTATTCGGACGAGACTTTAGAATGCCCTATAATGAAATTATAGAGTCGAGACAATACTCTAATGATTCTGGAGATTATAAACAGGAATTTATCAATAGAATGAGGAAAACTTATAAACTTGTAAAACAAGAAATAGAAAAATCAAAAAGGAAGCAAGAGGCAAAAAGTATTCATAACGTTAAAGGTAAACTCGATTTTCAAGTAGGAGATTGCGTTTACTTAAAAAATGAAACCAAATCGGACGGCAAAAAGCTCTCTAATAGATACACTGGCCCTTACAGAATAATCAAAAGATATGATAATAATGTTACATTTAAACTATTAAAACCAAAAACGGGAAAAACCTATAAAACGCATGTTAGTCGTATAAAAAGGGCAAAATTCACAGAACATGGACCCCCCAACCTTCAACATCAAATACCTCAGAGGACGAAAATGAACCACCTCGCTCTAGACTAAGTGAGCTTAAACCTTTTAATTTTAAACAAGGATATTTTGAGAATAGTAGTGACGAAGAAAAATTTAATGAATTTCTAACAATGACCAATATGGTTACCCCCCAAAAAAGTACCCCCGTCACGCGGAGACAGAAGAAAAGCGACTCATCTTCAAGTGAAGAGTCAGAAGTATTGGACTATACGATTTCTCCAAAATAACAATTTTTTCCAGATAAAATTTCAACCCCTTATCCTCCAAAACGTTTCCCGGACAATTTGGTAAACCCTGTTTCACCGATAGACAGACCTTTATCGTTACACGATGAATTTAATAAGGCTATACAGACTCCTGGGGACATAGAGTCACAAAGGGACAAACAGCCCCAAAGACAAACGTTACGACAAGCCATGGATCTTATTAATTACCCAATTAAGACTAGACAAAGTAAATTTAATACTAATCCAGTTACTGATGAACACCAGTATCACGATATAACCGTTTCAAAGGCAAAACCAAAGGACTGGGTATCTTGGAAGGAAACCTTAATGCAATCAGTCCCCCACCCCCCTGAAGATATGGCTTTCAAGCAATGGAGGCACCCCAAGAAGACATTTGAATCCTCCCAAAGCTCCCAAGAATCCTTCAATTCTCCCGAGCCAAGAAACCAACAGGACGAATCAATTAGTAAACCCTCTACTTCGCGAGGAGAAGAAATTTACGAAGCACAGGCAGGGTCGACACCTAAATCTCAAGCTTCTACTTCAAGAGAACCAGGCAATAAATCCACAAGTACTAGTTCCTCAGATACGGACAGTGAATCGGACGCAGATAAGTTCAAGGACTCGGAAGAAATAAGACCACCCAGTGCAGCAACCCATGCAAAAAAAGCACAACTGAAGGGTCAGAAATTTCTTAAGAAACAGTATAAAAAATTTGACTTAATATCACTAGCAAAACCAAAGAAGAAAACTGAGCCCAAAGAAAAACAGATAACAACAAGATCCGACCGGGTTGTCAAAAAACCAGATAAATAAGATTTTTAATAAGCAATCTATCAGCCTGGGGTAAAATAAATAAATAAAAAAAATAGTCATTTTTTTCTCGCTAATTGTTAATTGGTTTCGCTAAGAAACCACCCCGTAATAAGATATTCCTAAAGAAAATACTTTTCAGGAAGTCTACCTAATTGAAAACTGAAAAATTGGCCTGCTTATTCAAAAAAAAAGCGCTCAATATTGTGAGTAGGTCCCGAATTATTTTTTTTAGAATAATCAAAAAAAATACTAGTCTACCGCAAAATAATTTCTAAACGCAAAAGCTTATTAATACCACTATAACTAACACTTGCCCTACAGGAATCGCTGTCTTCTTATCTAACGTCAAAATTAAAATATTACAAACCGTAAAGGCTTATAGAGATAACCATCAAACAATAAGTCAATTAAAACTCATTAATAACCTTAAACAAAAAATTGTTATTAATAAATTACAAATATTCAAGTAACAACAAGTGTCCTCGTGAATAGTAGTCAAATCCAAATTTGTACCAATTTACTTTGCAATACTTTTTAATTATCATTCCCACACTCTTTTTTGTTACATTCTTGATTTGCTTCTTACTCTTGAATAAATTTAGTGGCACCAGACAAATTAACTTTTAACAAAAAACGTCTTTAATGCAGCTATAACTTGCGTACCTAACAGACATTTACATTTGGCATCGAATCCAATTTGTTCAAGTAAAATTAGGACTCGTAATTCTACTCGAATAATAAACCTTTTGAAATTATTGTCGGATAATTTACGCGACAGAGTAAAAGCAACTTATTATTCACACTAAAAAATTCCCTAAAAACCCCATCCAATCCTCCCCGCGGTATTAAAATCGCGCTTAAATATTTTTTTAAATATCATTTTCCTACCTAATTTTCTCCGTAACTATGGCCAAGGGAATTATAGACACAGAATTTATTTCAATTATTCACGCAAAGGAAAATATAATTTATTCAGCTGCAATGTTAGTTCAAGACAAAAATGGTAAGGAAATATTCGCAGAAAGCTGGTACCTAAATTATAATTTAACGAAATTTAAACCTCACACGTATAAATTTGGGCTAAAATTAGCAAACAGCCCAAAATATCGACCCGCAAAAGAGGAGAAGTAAAAAACAAATACTCGAACAAAAGCAAAAAAGGGAAGAACTTAACAAGTTTACAATTAACAATAAGAAAATTACAGAAACAATTTAATATCTGCTACTGGTTTTGTAAGGGCCCGACCCAAACAGATCTTCTTCTAATTGATAAATGCAAAAACCCAAAAATATGCTATAAAATCGAAGCAAATGAAAATTGTACTAAATACGAAATGGTACATCATCCATTAGAGGAAATTCGGCATTACGCTAAGTTTTTATACGACCCGAGTACACAAGAATATGCCGTTAAGGGGAATAAAATCTTCTTAAGACGAAAAAAATCTAAACAATCTAAAAAAGACGCATACAAAAACAACTTGCCTTCCAAAATTTCAAATTCTAAAGTACAAATAATATTTTTTAGATCCGTAACCAGAGGGAAACCAAATCAGGTAAAAATCCACTCAACTAACAGCTTATACTAACCGGGGGAAATGCCGTATAAAAGAACCTTATACAATACAGGTCCTAATGTTCTAAGACACCTAGAATTCGTCCAAAACCACATACCCTCAAGACGAGACTTTTGGCTTCCAAATAAAACCCAGAGCTTACCAGATCTTTCAAAAATAAGTCATGAAACAAACGAAAAAATCTTAGAATCAGCTGTAAAAAATGCAGTAAAAAATTTACGTTACGATTTACTTCGTTCCTTGCTGCGCGTTCTGATTATCCCAAGTGATAATTTGATAATTGAAATAATGGTCATATTGCTAATAGGTACTTTTTCGCCAGAGGTAATGAGAAAAGACTACGGATACAGGCATAGATTCGCCCTATACAATTTTACAGTACTTCTTTGCTCAATCCCAAAAAGGAAATATCCGTTAGTTGTGTCCCTAATATGTGAAAATTTTTGGTTAACACCACTTACAGAGGAAAATTTCGAATTGCCTTGGCCTTTAAAGTTCTTAGAAATGCTAATGGAGGTAGATTATAGGCTATTTAACAAAGATCTACTCCTTAAAATCTACAAAAATAACAATATAAATTATTACTGGATTAATAACTCGATTCATTACTTATATCTAGGACAGTACGAACTATTAAAACGTTTAATTAGTAAGTTTTATACAATAGATGAAAACATTGGGTCAAAACTAGTAAAAGGGAAAGATATTTTAATATATGAAAAAATAATAAATTGCATAAGTCCACTATGTTTTCATAAACAACTGATTTTCAAAAGAGTTTGTATTACTCCAAATAACCCCAGTTTAAAGGAGTTGTGCAGAAAAAACATACGCTTAATGATGAAAAAAACAGACATTCACTACACTTTGGCTAATCTAAAAACGGTATTTACTACACATTGAAGATATTCATGGAAATAGCAGCCAAGAATATCGATTGACATTTATGACTCCACACCTATTAAAATCTGAAATAAACCAGACTTCAAGCCAAGGGCCAATATTAAGTATTCCAAATGACCATGAATTAATCTGTTCAAATTTAATCTAACTACTATTACTTTTAACTACTATTACTTATTACTTTTAAACAGTAGGTTAATGATAAATTAATTTCTTTTACGGCAAATGTAGATCTCTCTTAACAAAAAATATACCATGACAAGCAAGAAAAAATTCGTTCCTTCCCTTTCCTATGTGCAAGAGACCTAAGAGGTCATCTCTTGTAATTTTACAACTTTATTTCTGGGTTGAAAATATTCCAAGGCATAATGATTGAAAGGCTAAGATACAAAATGTATTACTTTTTGACAAATTATGCATTGGAAGTTCAAAAAATTGAATTAAAGCATAAACCTAAAAACCATTAAGTTAATGTAAATTAATTTTTTTTTGAAATTGGGTCATATCTGTCAAGGAAAGTCAAGGAAAATGAGTAACCATCCACCAAATTATTTTTTCGCAATTCAAGTAAAAAGCGCGCAAATAAAAAGAAAGGCCTCAGAGATACAAAACTACTTGATTGAACTCGATCCCAGCCTATCGCAGGCTCTAATTCAACACAGCACTTTCCACGTTGCACTAATGGTTATCCACCTAAAAAATAATAGTGAAGTCGAATTAATGAAAAATGCTTTTGCAAGGGCAATATCTGCTTTTCAACAAGAACTCAGCAAGAATCAAATAATACTCGACTTTCAAGGCGTTGGAGAATTTTCTGAACAAATTTTATATGCCCAATTAAATAATGAGACAGAATTTAAAACTCGCTTAAGTCCTCTTTTAAAGAAAATTACTGAAGAAGTCAGTAAAACCGGAATACAACTCACAAACCAGGAATGTTAGAAGCCTCACTCAACTTTAGTAATATATATATATATATATATATATATATATATATATATATATATATATATATATATATATATATATATATATATATATATATATATATATACATATATATATATATATATATTATAAGCCTTGGAAAATTCTGGGAATCTGGGCTTAGTGAACAATAAACAAGAGCTTTCCTACTAAAATCAATCTGTAAATGATGGCTAATTTACATATATAGCTGGCTTCTTCCCTGTTTTCAAAATGAATGGTACTGAAACAGGCTTGAATCAACAATATGTATTGCTATTAGATTATATCAAGTCTTGATTTAAGCTTATGATAAGGCAAAACTTGGGCAACTAGAAGGCTTGAAATAAGTTTCTTTGAAACTCTTCACTTAATTTTGGCCTTTTTTTGTAATCTCTTAGCCTTTCACAGTGATTTTGATGTAAGAAAAATTTGCTTGTTGGAATATTAGTCAAATTTTGCATGTAGCCCAGGGCTATGTATAACCTCATTAGGGTTGGGGGGCTGAGATACAATGACCCTATTAGCAGCCCTTACATTTAAAAACAGTCCTGACAAGGGAATCAAATGCTACTACTTGCAAGTTAATTGTTTGTATTTAGTACAGAAAGTGCCATGCAACAGAACATTATTGTTCATTGATTTTGCTAGTTGGAATCCTGTAGTTAGACTGGACACAACAAAAATCCAATAAATTGCTACTGATTATTGAAAAGAGGGTAAAACTGGTGCGAACAGTATTACTGGCTTAAATATAAAGTGAATATACCACTTGATGCCTTTTTTAATGCTGTTTACAAATATAATAATTGCTTCTACCACAAATTCAGATTTAAGCAATTTTTGACCTCTTGACCTCTTAAAAATGACCTATATATGGGGTCATTACAAATCTGTAATAGTTTAGAAACAAGTTTGAGCTATATATTTGCACGTCAGGGTGGAGGTAATGCATAGCATATATTAAATATGTAAACTAACCATTGCTGTTTTTTTGTGCTGTTGCACTGGTGATCTCTCTTCTCATCAAATATGATGTGCACAAACACAAAAAAAAACAAAGAACAGCAATGGTTAGTTTACATATTTAATATATGCTATGCTTTTTATCCCCACCCCCATGATGTGCAAATATATAGCCCAAATTTGTTTCTAAACTATTACAGATTTGTAATGATCCCATGTATAGGTAATTTTTAGGAGGTCATAAAGTTCTTTAAGAAGTCAAAAAGTATATAAATCTGAATTTGCGGTAGAAGCGATTATTATATTTGTAAAGAGCATAAAAAAAGGCATTGAGTGGTATATTTACTTTATATGAAAGCCAGTAATACTGTTTGCACCAGTTTTGCCAAAAAGAGTACAAATTTTGGTCCAATAGAGTCCAAGAAGAAAGCTGGCCTGGTGTTGAAAAAAACAATTATTTACTCAAACCTAGAATACCCAACTGAGAATAAAAGCAAAAAACTAACCAATATACTTATTCATATTATTTAGCCTATTTCAGAATTTGTTTCAAATCCAAGACTTTTCAGAACTTGTCCTATTTAAAATATAGTGGCTATATTGGAAAGTGGCTGAGTTGGAAGAATGAAACTTTCAGGAATCCTTAGATCTTCAGTGGTGCCTTAGCACATTTATTGAATTTAAATGCATCGTTTGCTGCTCAATAAGTTTAACTGCTACCTATTTTCTGCAACATTTGTGATTTATTAGATGTCGTGTAATATTTCAATTTGGCATTTTTTTAAAATCAGTATTAGGAAACCAAAACTAAATGTCAGCAGTTTACCGAAGATTTGTAACCGTTATTGGAAAATGGCCAATTGACCCAACAAAAGCTGGCACCAATAGGTATTCGAAAAATTATTTCTAAACTAAGATGTTTTCTGCCAACCGGGTGAAGCTAGTGTAGCATACATAGCCTGTAGTACGCCTTTACAAGGTTTAGCAAAATAAAAAACAAAAAAAGGTAATCCCTCTAAGAACACCTTAACTGTATAGACCTTCTGAACCTTATCTTGCTCTGGATTGTGACTAAGTTCACCAGTAATATAGACCAGAATGAAGGAGGCTGGGGCCTAACTAGTTTAGCAACATTTGACTATTAGTCATTGGTCCTTTATAGGCTATACTAAGCAACAAATATTGTCATTATGCAGGAAGCACTATAAAGTCAAATAAGAGACAATATTGTATTTCATTTAAATATGGAGAATGATATAACGTCTCCTATGACTCTTTAAACATCAAATCATTAAAGAGAAATATGAATTAAGTTATACAGAAGACTTTGTTTTCTCCTTTAATTTATACAATCATAATTATATGATCTAACATTTCATAAGGAAGAAATTATATCAGGTAAATTTGTGAGTTCATATAACTGACTTACTGGTAAAATTCTATTTTGGTGACTATTGGCTATCTTGGAAAGGGGTTAGGCTAGGAAAATGAAACTTTCAGGGATGGCTCTAAAGGCTAAAGTATGTCACTGGAAGGTATTTTGAATTACCTACCCCCATTCCTTCTCCCTCTAGAGGGTCCTGACCTTTGTTTACCTTTGAAAATATGTGTGTTATAAAAGTGAATTGCAAAATAGATCTTCTTCTTGAATAAAGTAGAAAAAAATTGTTTTCAGCCTCACAACTTTGCTCAATCTCCATTTATAAGGTTTTAAAGGTATACAAATACATTTCAAAAATTGAAGAAGAAAAAATATTGATATGGCTCAGAATCCTACTCAAATAACAGAAAAGAAAAAGCAACTGGTAACTGAAAATTAAGATAAAATGCTGTTTTGTCAAAATTTCAATTTGCCTACCTGTCATGTAGGCAAATTTCCCAACTTGACTGGTCATACACCTATTGGAAATTGGACAAAACAATATTATACATCATTTTTCAGTTTCTTTTTCCCTGGTTTTAGTTTTGAAAATGCAATTCTTGTTATTATGAGTAGAATTTTAAGGCACTTGATTTTTTATGGCACTTGGTGCCCCCAAATTTGGCAGGTATATCAGGGACCAGATCAGATTAAATTAGAAATAGTTGTTTTCCCCATTTGACCATCTGGGGGGAGTGGCGGCCAGTTAATTTGGAAAAAATGAAGTATTTTTAACTTACAAACAGTTGATCAGATCTTAATGAAATTTGATGTTTGGAAGGATATCATGTCTCAGAGCTATTATCTTAAATCCCGACCATATCTGGTGACATTGGGCAGGGAGTTGAGAGGGGGAACCCTAAAATCTTGGAAAACACAGAGTGGAGGGATTGGGATGAAACTTGGTAGGAAAAATAAGTCCTAGATACATGAAACTGGATGGGAAGAATAAGCACAGGTTCTAGATACATGATTGGCATAATTGGAATGAATTCGTTCTCTTTGGAGGTGCTGGGGGGTGTTAATTTGGAAAAATTAGAAAAATTGAGGGATTTTCAACTTAAGAATGGGTGACCAGATCTTAATGAAATTTGATATTTAGAAGGAATTCATGTCTCAGAGCTCTTATTTCAAATCCTGACCAGATCTGTTGACATTGGGGGGAGTTGGAGGGAGAAATTGTGGAAAACGCTTGGAGTAGAGGAATTGGGATGAAGCTTGGTGGATAGAATAAGCAAATGTCCTTGATACATGATTGACGTAACCATACTGGATTTGCTCTCTTTGGGGGTGTTGGGGGGAGGGGTTCAGTGATTTGGCAAGTTTGGTGCTTCTGGACGTGTTAGGGCAATGAAAACTGGTAGGCGTATCAGGGAGCTACACAAATTGACTTGATAAAGTCATTTTCTCAGATTTGACCATCTGGGGGGCTAAAAGGAGAGGAAAAATTAGAAAAAATGAGGTATTTATAACTTACAAATGGGTGATTGGATCTTAATGAATTTTTATATTTAGATGGACATCATGACCCAGAGCTCTTATTTTAAATCCTGACTGGCATTAAGCCTCTGATTTTCCTTTTAAATCTATCTATTGGTTCTTACAATTTTGTTAGAGCTCATACCATATGAGCTCTTGGCTCTTAGCTCTTCTTGCCTTGTCACAAGTGCCATGAGCTCTTAGCTCTTGTTCTAAATTTAGGAAACATATTTGCAGATCTTTGCAACCTCATAAATTGAAACTGAGCAAAGTTATGAAGCTGAAAATACTTTTCTTGCACTTCATTTAAGCAGAAGGTCTATTTGCAAGGCTTTACTTTTATTAACTAAAAGATTTTTAAACATCATCAATGGTCAATGCCCTTCAGAGGGAGAAGGAGTAGAGGTAGGTACATCTAAATAACTTCCCAGGACTTACTTTAGTCCGTAGGTCCATACCTGAAAGTTTTGTATTGTCTAAAATTTTACCCCTTCCATTGTTATCACATATACATCTGTGTACAACCACATATGTACTTTCTCTAAGAATTCTAAATACTGATAACACAGAAATTGCCTGATAATGTGCTTTTTTTCTGGTCTGCCTTTAAATTAAATAATACCCACAGCACATTTGAGAGCATTTCAGAAAAATACCATGTTCAAGCTATAGATTAGCAGGTTTTGTTTGGGGCGAAATTAGATATGTAAGAATAGCTTTAACTACCTTGGTGAGAATAGAATCAGGGCGAGCTGATGACAAGCTTTTCAAACCATCAACAATCTTTGTAAATCTCCTGTCTGGTATTGGCTCTATAATTTAGACTTTCAGCAAGGGATTCAAATTCGGATATGAATCATGTTTAAATGGGATAACAGTAGAGGCAATATCCTTATGAATATTTTGTGAAAAAGGAAGTGAATGACTATCAGACATAAAGCTCACCCACCACAGCTTTGTCATTGATGACTAGACTTGTAACTAGATAATCCTGCTGAGAAACAGGCTTAAGAACAGAATTTATTACCTTATAGGTTTTGTGAATATCATTGCCACTTGCAGAAAGTTTATTTAAATAATAGAGAAATCTATCCTTCATGTACAATGAGTTTTATATAATCCTGTAAATTTTTAATCATGATAGACAAATAAAACTTACTAAAAATATAGTGCAGTTATAAGGCATGTAGACATTATTTTCCCTTTTCCAATTTTTGAGAACCCCATATGTCATCCATTGGCCAAAAGGAACAGTCCTTTAAGACCCTTGATTATAATTCAAATCACTTTCATCATCGAAAACGTCCTATGAACTTTGTCATGTCAAATCTGAAAAGTAAAGATTGTTGGGCTCCTTAATCTTGTTATGCTTAAAACTTAAACCAAAATAAACCAGAAAATGATAAGAGATGACAGTACTTAAAATTTGGCTCTGAAAATAAGCATAGAGAATATGATGTCAATTAAAGGTGCTTTAATACTGGTTAAAAAGGTAGGGATAAATGCAGATGACAGAGTTCATGTAGTGGGCATGGTTGAAGGAAAATTTACAGAAGCTGAAAATTTAGAGTGCATCAGATTTATGAACAAGAGCTGCTTTTCAACCACTAAATACCCCCCATGAAATGAAAAATGCCCCCCATCAGAAAATTCCTCTCCTTCATATTCCCATGGATATTTCTAGATGATCATAAGAAGGGAGTTTGAGACTTCTAGTCACCTGTTTAAGTTAGAGGCAATCCTATAGCATTACCTATAGTAAAGAGCTATAAGGGTTCAATGTGTTGATATTTGTTTATTTACTTTTTTCACAGAGACATTTCATATGGAATGGGGGATCATATAAACTTTGAAGGGGGCTCACTCGATTGCAAATTAAAAGTTTTAGTGCCCTAATAAGAGTCAAAAGTGATTTAAGTGCTAAAGGGCACCCATCACACTTTTCCCTCAAACACATCTGATCAAAATTTTGCAATAGCCATTTTGTTCAAATTAGTCCAAAGATCAAATAAACATTCCTCTAGCCTTGCCACCCCCCTTCTAGTCTCCGGGGTAAGGGCTGTAAGCTATGCATGTTGCCCATTGTTGATATATAATATTTCTGTTAGAAAGGTGGTCAAATAAACTTCAGAGGGGCTCATTCAGTTTGAAGTTTCAGTGCTCTTTTTTAAGATTTAGCCTGTTTTTCAACCATTTGCTATTGAATGGGTTGTTACCAACTACTGCATCATAAAAAATTGGTATTCCAGTTCAACGGCCCTTGTGTTTCAGTGGTAGTTTTTAAAGGATTTTGACAAAAGCTTAACTTTAGCATAAAAAGTAAAGCTTGACGAGGGGGTAGCCTTCCTCATACACAGAGTAATTTCGGTTTATTTTTAGTTTTAATGTTACTCCTTACTTTCACTTGACTGTATAGAAAGGAGACTGTCCATTTCTCATCCCAGCCTCTGCTTCATGTTCATAGAAACTTTGGAGAATGCTCATTTGGTCCGAAATTGAAAGTTCTAGTCTTTTTTTTAAGTAAAAAGTAATTGGAGACCAACCAAATCCTGTCCTAAAACTGTTTTTGAAATCTGGTTCTTTTGTTACCTCTTATGACATCTGTTTGATATTTTGAGGTACCTATTTTGTACTTTATCTTTGGCTGCTCAATTTTGAGCATGGGGGAATTTTCTATGGGGGAATTTTCTATGGGGGGTAAATGCCTAGACATGATATACACGTTCTCAGTGCTATATAATTGTTTTCATCAGTATTTTGAAAACAAATGGACAGAACCATAGGAGAAATATAACCTATAATCAAATCAATACTATAATATATAATTTCAGATAAAAAATCATCCTGTTCTCAATATGGTAAATTACAAGATATATACATAGAAAGACTACCTTTAACCTTCCTGCATTAGTTTGTTCGTTCTGTCTCAGAACCATTGATATTCAATAGCAATCATTACCAGGATCCAAAAACATCCTACATAAGCCAACAGCATCAGGTTGATCATTAAAGAAAGTCTGTTTTAAATTATCTTCTGACAAGAGACAGACCCCGAATATTATGTTGAAGTTTCGTAGCATAATCATCTCTTTTGGTGACCTCATCAAGCCCCAAATTTGGAGTGTACTTAGCATTACTAAGAGTAATTACATAAAGTGGATTTTGATTAGTTTGACGCACAGGATTTAGTTAATTTACTTTGAGCATCTAAAAGATTATTATCAAATTCAAAAAATTGTCTCCAATGTGATAATACACCCCAACTGTAAAATTTAATTGGAGCATGACTAGGTCACTGGATAAACATGAAGATTCTTTTTTGAAACCATGTTCAACCATGTAAAGATTTCTCGGTTATCTGCAGAATAACTAAATATCCTGTAGTTCGATTACAATTCCACAAGTAAAAGACGCAGCAACTTGTCTGAACTAACTTGTGGTGGCAATAGCTTACTTAAGAACTCTTACAAAGAAGGTTTGAATTAATAATAAATAAATCATCACCTACTTAAGAACTCTTACAAAGAAGGTTTGAATCAATGATAAGTAAATCATCCCTTCCAATACTATCCTCCGAATTTTCACCAATACAGAGCAAATGCAACATAAATCTCGTCGACAACAAAAAAATATTCAAGGTAAGTATAGAAAATGATCTGACTTCTAAACGTTTATACCCATCATCTTTGCAACATCCAATGTAGCAGAGCTCTCGTTAGTGTTGGGGCATGTCTATCTCGAAAACAAAAGAACAAAGAGTTCAGTAAATGTTCTTGTTGAAAGTCATCCAATTTTTCCTCAACAGTAGTAGCTGAACCTTGAATGTCTGATTCTGGATTCTAACAGAGAAAAATAGTTTTTTGACTTTTTGAAATTTTCTGTTGCATTTTAGCTTAATTGAATTGTAAATATCTGAAACAATTGGCTTATAATTCGAAGCAGTAGGTTTCATTGCGTCTCCTGTACTTGTAGCTGAATCAGTATATTCTTTTTTTTCTGTGTTTCTTTGACTAGCTCATGTTTAAGCTGTGCTACTTCAGCTGTTGCTAAAATAAGTTGATTTTGAATTGAAGATGTTTCACTCAAACCTATAACCATTGAATCAGCTCCCAGGCCTCTTGTGTCTATCTTTTTTTCAAAAAATTGGCTTTAAATATTAGGAGAAGATTTGCACTCACGGAAATTGTGTTTCATACCTTTAGTTCTCCTTTTTGAAGCTTGCAAAGAATTACCTACATGTGAAAGAACCACATTCTGAAAGTCATGAGATCCATAGCAAAATTAGAATAAGTGTCTTTTGATTTGCTTCTCTACTTGGACATGAACGTGTTCTAATTCTTAAAGGGCCATATAATGCAAAAACGCTTGTGTGGGCTTTAGCCACTTCCTTGTCTTCTCACCTCTCCCACTATTACCTGAAAGTTTCAACTGCAGTCGTCAAGCAAAAGGCAAGATATTTCCCATATGCTATTTTGATAAAGTGAATACACATATTCTCTAGACATTGAGATTATTGTTTAGCTTATAGTCCCTTACCTTTAAGCTGCAAATTGTCCTTAACTAATTTATCTGACAAAAACTCTCAAAACTCCAAAAAAAGACGAGTTTTATGACCATTATTGAAATTAAGACAAGTATGTTTAAAATATCTCTCCTATTATCACTCACTTACTTTTTTTGCAGGGATTTTGGTGAAGTTCTCAGAAAGAAATTTTCAGAAACGTTTAATCAAGGCGAGAGCAGTAAAGTTAATGAAGTATTTTGGAATAAGGAGCTGGAAAGCCTAGAAAAAATTGCTGAAAGTCATTACAAGAGCAAATATCCGAGACGCTCCCAATCATCCTCATCAGGTCTAGACTACCAGACTCTTAAATCAATACTTTCCAATGATTCCATTGCTGAACTTTCTGAGACCGAGTAGGAGTATGAGAATGATTAACCTTTTATTACCTTTAGTAAAATCTAGCCAACAAACTCTTTATGCAAAACTTTCTCATGTTCCAGTGTTAGCTGAAGAAACTATAGAAATAATGAATGTTAGATCAGCCAGTATTGTCATGGATATGACCTTTGGTGGTGGAGGCCATTCTAGAAAGATTTTAGAAACAAGCAATTCTGTTAAAGTGATTGCTGTTGATAGAGACCCAGTGGCCTACTTAAAAGCAAAAGAATTAGCAAAAGAATTTCCAGGTAGAGTTCAACCCATCTTAGGAAAATACAGTGAGTTGAGAGATCTTCTTCATAAGGAGGTTCAACCTGGTAATG
>NC_088874.1:16327530-16339486 GCF_032884065.1 Artemia franciscana
GGCAAAAACTACAAAAAAAAACTAAAACTAATAAAAAAAATAAAAAAGCTAAAAAACTAAAAAAACTAAAAAAACTAAAAAAAGGTAAAAAAATAAAAAAAATAAAAAATAAAAAAAAACTAAAAAAAAAGGAAAAAACTGAAAAATAAGCTAAAATAAAGGTAAAAACCAATAAAAAACTAAAAAAAAAAAGGAAAAAACTAATAAATGACGACACTCAAAGAGAAAGCGACCAGGACAAAAGGAATGTTCGATTAGCAATCAACAAAGCACCGGGACACAGGGAGTATAAATGACGACCAGGACATAAGTAAAAAAAAAAAAACTATCTATATATATAAAAATAAGTTGTCTGTGGATCTGTGGATCGTGGATCAGGTGACGTCACCTGAAAAAACTGGATCAGGTGACGTCAAAACTGAAAAAACTAAAAAAAGGCAAAAACTACAAAAAAAACTAAAAACTAATAAAAAAAATAAAAAAGCTAAAAAACTAAAAAAACTAAAAAAAGGCAAAAACTACAAAAAAAAACTAAAACTAATAAAAAAGCTAAAAAACTAAAAAAACTAAAAAAAAGGCAAAAACTACAAAAAAACTAAAAACTAATAAAAAAAATAAAAAAGCTAAAAAACTAAAAAAACTAAAAAAACTAAAAAAAGGTAAAAAACTAAAAAAAAACTAAAAACTAAAAAAAAACTAAAAAAGGTAAAAACTAAAAGAACTAAAAAAGAAAAAAATAAATGACGAAACTCAAAGAGAAAGCGACCAGGACAAAAGGAATGTTCGATTAGCAATCAACAAAGCACCGGGACACAGGGAGTATAAATGACGACCAGGACACAAGTAAAAAAAAAAATTAACAAAACTAAAAAGAAGGTAAAAACTACAAAAAAACTAAAAAGAAAAAAAAACTAAAAACTAATAAAAAAACTAAAAAATCTAAAAATCTAAATAAACTAAAAAAGAAAAAAAAAGGAAAAAAATAAAGGAGAAAAACAAAACTAAAAAACGAATGTATATACAGACCGGTACACCGGGATACAAATGACGACCGGGACACAGGGAATATAAATGACGACCGGGACACAGGGACACAACTACAACGGGGACACCGGGGGAAACAGGGGGATATAAATGACGACCGGGACAAAAAAACTAAAAAGAAAAAAAAACTAAAAACTAATAAAAAAACTAAAAAATCTAAAAATCTAAATAAGCTAAAAAAGAAAAAAAAAGGAAAAAAATAAAGGAGAAAAAATAAACTAAAAAACGAATGTATATACAGACCGGGACACCGGGATACAAATGACGACCGGGACACAGGGAATATAAATGACGACCGGGACACAGGGACACAACTACAACGGGGACACCGGGGGAAACAGGGGGATGTAAATGACGACCGGGACACCGGGACAGGGAATGGTCGATTAGCAATCACCATCAACAAAGCTCAAGGGCAATCATTAGAATCATGAGGTATAGATCTGAATACAGATTGTTTTCCCATGGACCATTATATGTTGCATGTTCAAGAGTCGGTAAACCTGACAATCTATTTATATGCAAAGACAATGGGACAGCAAAGAATGTTGTATATTCGCAAGTTTTACGTAGTTAAAACCATATATATATATCTATCTATATTCACAGGTGGGACATAGGGACACAACTACAATGGCGCGTAACTATTATGGCGCGTAACGACTTACGCGCGCGGGGGGGCTTGGGGGGGGCGCGAAGCGCCCCCACCAACTAGGTGTTGGGGTGGCGCGAAGCGCCACCCCAACAGCTAGTATATATATATATATATATATATATATATATATATATATATATATATACTAGCTGTTGGGGTGGCGCTTCGCGCCACCCCAACACCTAGTTGGTGGGGGCGCTTCGCGCCCCCCCCAAGCCCCCCCGCGCGCGTAAGTCGTTACGCGCCATAATAGTTACGCGCCATTGTAGTTGTGTCCCTATGTCCCACCTGTGAATATAGATAGATATATATATATATATATATATATATATATATATATATATATATATATATATATATATATATATATATATATATATATATATATATATATATATATATATATGTATGGTTTTAACTACGTAAAACTTGCGAATATACAACATTCTTTGCTGTCCCATTGTCTTTGCATATAAATAGATTGTCAGGTTTACCGACTCTTGAACATGCAACATATAATGGTCCATGGGAAAACAATCTGTATTCAGATCTATACCTCATGATTCTAATGATTGCCCTTGAGCTTTGTTGATGGTGATTGCTAATCGACCATTCCCTGTCCCGGTGTCCCGGTCGTCATTTACATCCCCCTGTTTCCCCCGGTGTCCCCGTTGTAGTTGTGTCCCTGTGTCCCGGTCGTCATTTATATTCCCTGTGTCCCGGTCGTCATTTGTATCCCGGTGTCCCGGTCTGTATATACATTCGTTTTTTAGTTTTGTTTTTCTCCTTTATTTTTTTCCTTTTTTTTTCTTTTTTAGCTTATTTAGATTTTTAGATTTTTTAGTTTTTTTATTAGTTTTTAGTTTTTTTTTCTTTTTAGTTTTTTTGTCCCGGTCGTCATTTATATCCCCCTGTTTCCCCCGGTGTCCCCGTTGTAGTTGTGTCCCTGTGTCCCGGTCGTCATTTATATTCCCTGTGTCCCGGTCGTCATTTGTATCCCGGTGTACCGGTCTGTATATACATTCGTTTTTTAGTTTTGTTTTTCTCCTTTATTTTTTTCCTTTTTTTTTCTTTTTTAGTTTATTTAGATTTTTAGATTTTTTAGTTTTTTTATTAGTTTTTAGTTTTTTTTTCTTTTTAGTTTTTTTGTAGTTTTTACCTTCTTTTTAGTTTTGTTAATTTTTTTTTTTTACTTATGTCCTGGTCGTCATTTATACTCCCTGTGTCCCGGTGCTTTGTTGATTGCTAATCGAACATTCCTTTTGTCCTGGTCGCTTTCTCTTTGAGTTTCGTCATTTATTTTTTTCTTTTTTAGTTCTTTTAGTTTTTACCTTTTTTAGTTTTTTTTAGTTTTTTAGATGAAAATTTTTTTTAGTTTTTTCCTTTTTTTCTTTTTAGTTTTTTATTGGTTTTTACCTTTATTTTAGCTTGTTTTTCAGTTTTTTCCTTTTTTTTAGTTTTTTTTTATTTTTTATTTTTTTTAGTTTTTTACCTTTTTTTATTTTTTTAGTTTTTTTTAGTTTTTTAGCTTTTTTACTTTTTTTTATTAGTTTTTAGTTTTTTTTTGTAGTTTTTGCCTTTTTTTAGTTTTTTCAGTTTTTTTTTAGTTTTTTATTGGTTTTTACCTTTATTTTAGCTTATTTTTCAGTTTTTTCCTTTTTTTTTAGTTTTTTTTAGTTTTTAGTTTTTTTTAGTTTTTTACCTTTTTTTAGTTTTTTTAGTTTTTTTAGTTTTTTAGCTTTTTTATTTTTTTTATTAGTTTTTAGTTTTTTTTGTAGTTTTTGCCTTTTTTTAGTTTTTTTACTTTTTTAGCTTTTATATTAGTTTTTAGTTTTTTTTGTAGTTTTTGCCTTTTTTTAGTTTTTTTAGTTTTTTAGCTTTTTTATTTTTTTTATTAGTTTTTAGTTTGTTTTGTAGTTTTTGCCTTTTTTTAGTTTTTTCAGTTTTGACGTCACCTGATCCAGTTTTTTCAGGTGACGTCACCTGATCCATCCACAGACAGACAGACAACTTATTTTTACACACTAATACAAAAGAAGAAAAAAACTAAAAACTACAAAAAAAACTAAAAAGAAAAAAAACTAAAAAAGCTAAAAAACTAAAAAAAACTAAAAAAAGGTAAAAATCTAATAACTAAAAAAAAAACTGAAAAAAATAAAAAAAGGCAAAAACTACAAAAAAAATAAAAACTAATAAAAAAACTAAAAAAGCTAAAAAACTAAAAAAACTAAAAAAAACTAAAAAAAGGTAAAAAACTAAAAAAAACTAAAAACTAAAAAAGAAAAAAACTAAAAAAAAGCAAAAAACTGAAAAATAAAAGAGAAAAAGAAAACTAAAAAAATATGAATAAATATATATAAAAATAAGTTGTTTGTGGGTTATGTCTGTCTGTCGAGTGACGTCGTGTTTGTCCGCATATGACGTCTGAATTATTTCACACTAATACAAAAGAAGAAAAAAAACGTAAAAACTACAAAAAAAACTAAAAAGAAAAAAAACTAAAAAAGCTAAAAAACTAAAAAAAACTAAAAAAAGGTAAAAAACTAAAAACTAAAAAAAACTGAAAAAAATAAAAAAAGGCAAAAACTAAAAAAAAACTAAAAACTAATAAAAAAACTAAAAAAGCTAAAAAACTAAAAAAACTAAAAAAATGTAAAAAACAAAAAAAAATAAAAACTAAAAAAGAAAAAACTAAAAAAAAAGGAAAAAACTGAAAAATAAGAGAAAAAGAAAACTAAAAAAATATTAATAAATATAAAAAAAAAAATCTAAAAATCTAAATAAACTAAAAAAGAAAAAAAAGAAAAAAGGAAAAAAATAAAGGAGAAAAACAAAACTAAAAAACGAATGTATATACAGACCGGGACACCGGGATACAAATGACGACCGGGACACAGGGAATATAAATGACGAACGGGACACAGGGACACAACTACAATGGGGACGCCGGGGGGCACAGGGGGATATAAATGACGACCGGGACACCGGGACACAAGGAATATAAATGACGCCCGGGACACTCAAAGAGAAATCACAGACTGGAACACCGGGACACAAATGACGACCGGGACACAGGGAATATAAATGACGACCGGGACACAGGGACATAACTACAAAGGGGACGCCGGGGTGCACAGGGGGATATATAAATGACGATGGCGACTCAGGGAATGGTCGATTAGCAATCACCATCAAATGACGATGGCGACTCAGGGAATGGTCGATTAGCAATCACCATCAACAAAGCTCAAGGGCAATCATTAGAATCATGAGGTATAGATCTGAATACGGATTGTTTTCCCATGGACCATTATATGTTGCATGTTCAAGAGTCGGTAAACCTGACAATCTATTTATATGCACAGACAATGGGACAGCAAAGAATGTTGTATATTCGCAAGTTTTACGTAGTTAAAAACATATATATATATATATATATATATATATATATATATATATATATATATATATATATATATATATATATATATATATATATATATATATATATATATATATATATATATATATATATATATATATATATATATATATATATATATCTATCTATATTCACAGGTGGGACATAGGGACACAACTACAATGGCGCGTAACTAATATGGCGCGTAACGACTTACGCGCGCGGGGGGGCTTGGGGGGGCGCGAAGCGCCCCCATCAACTAGGTGTTGGGGTGGCGCGAAGCGCCACCCCAACAGCTAGTATATATATAAAAATAAGTTGTCTGTCAGGTGACGTCATGTTTCTCTATCGACTGACGTCATGAAGTTAGTTTTCGTCATTTTGCTGTGACGGTAACGTCATTAAAGATATTTAAGACATATGTGTTCACGTAGAAATCTATTAATGTTTAAGTTTAAAATGACTGATGAACTTACAATGGCAAAAGCCAATGAAGATGCTCAAAGAGTCTATGCCAAAAAACTTGCTGCTGATAGAGAAAGTCAGAAAAGAAAGCGTGCCGAGGAATCAAAAGAACAGCAAGGAAACAGGCTTGAGGCTGATAGAGAAAGAAAGAACAGAAAGCGTGCCGAGGAACTACCAGAGCAACGCGAAAGCAGACTTGCTGCTGAAAGAGAAAGTGAAAAAAGAAGGCGTGCCGAGGTATCACAAAAACAGCAAGAAATCAGGCTTGCTGCTGATAGAGAAAATAAGAAAAGAAAGCGTGCCGAGGAATCACAAGAACAGCAAGAAATCAGGCTTGCTGCTGATAGAGAAAGTAAGAAAAGAAAGCGTGCCGAGGAATCAGAGCAACCTGAAAGTTATCGCCTGGCATTCAGGTACAGCCCAGTCGATGATTATAGCTTGAGTAGATGTGTTCATATCGGGACAATGTCTAAAATTTGTCCCTATTGCAAGGCCTTGAAATTCAATGGTGAAACAATGGGAATGTGTTGCGCCCCAGGAAAAGTTAAACTTCCTCTATTGGCTGCACCACCAGAGCCATTGAAGACTTTCCTTACTGGAACTACGTCAGAATCTAAGCGTTTTTTGTCACAAATCAGAAAATACAACTCATGTTTCCAAATGACGTCGTTTGGAGCCCAAATCGAAAATCCAGATCAATTTATGTCTACTTTCAAAGTAAAAGGGCAAATTTATCATAGAGCAGGGTCCCTTCTACCATTCTCAGGCGAGAATCATAAATTTTTACAATTGTACTTCATCAGTGATAGAAATTCTGAATTGAATGCACGCTGCGAAATTTCTCCCAACGTTGAAAGGACAATCGTTTCCCAATTGCAACATCTTTTCCACGAAAATAATAATTTGCTGCGTCTGTTCAAAACAGCCATCGATTTGATGCCTACTGATACGCATAAAATTGTTATTTCCGCTGACAAAAGGCCTCCTGGCCAACATGTGCGTAGATACAATGCTCCAACTATCGACGAAGTGGCAATCGTTATGGTCGGTGATCAGTTTTTACCTCGAGATATTATTCTTCATAAGCGAAACGCTCAGTTGTTAAGAATTGCTGAAACTCATCGATGCTACGATGCCCTACAATATCCTATCATTTTTTGGGATGGAGCCGACGGCTATGACTTTAATATTAAATTGATGAATCCAACCACTAACAAAGAAATGAATAAGAAATGCGGTGCAATGCATTATTATTCCTATAGACTAATGATTCGGTAGGATGAAGAAAATTATGCTTTAAAATGCCGTGAATTGTTTCACCAATTTGTCGTTGATATGTATGCTAATATTGAATCAGAACGTTTGCTATGTATCTGCCTGAATCAGACCAAGCTCCGCTCTGAACAATACATTCATTTGCGAGATGCAGTTATAAATGACGGTAATACCACAAACGTTGGAAGATTAACAATTTTACCTTTGTCATATGCTGGCAGTCCCCGTCATATGCATGAATATGCTCAAGATGCTATTGCGTATGTTCGTCTCTATGGTCGTCCAGATTTATTTATTACATTTACATGTAATCAATCTTGGGACGAGATACTGCAGCTTTTACTTCAAGGACAATCGGCGGTTCATAGGCATGACATTACGGCCCGTGTCTTCCGGCAAAAGTTGAAATCACTGATAAACTACATAGTAAAACTTGAAGTGTTTGGGTCAGTGCGATGCTGGATCTACTCAGTGGAATGGCAAAAACGAGGTTTGCCACACGCACATCTACTAATCTGGCTACATAAAAAATTACTTCGAACGAAATTGATGATGTGATTTCCGCTGAAATACCTGATAAAAATGTCGATAAGGGGTTACATGATATTATTGTAAAAAATATGATACATGGACCTTGCGGTGCACTGAACGAAAATTCACCATGCATGGCCAACGGAAGGTGCACAAAGCAATATCCTCGACTTTTAGTATCCAACACAATTACTGGCAATGATGGTTACCCACAATGTAGAAGAAGATCTACTGAAGCTGGCGGTAAAACAGCAATAATCAAACGGAAAGCTCCCAGTAGTGGGAAAGCCAAGAATGTTGTATGTTCGCAATTTTTACGTAGTTTGAAACACATATATAAATCTATCTATATTCACAGGTTGGACACAGGGACACAACTACAATGGCGCGTAATTAATATGGCGCGTAACGACTTACGCGTGCAGGGGGGCTTGGAGGGCGCGAAGCGCCCCACCAACTTGGTGTTGGGGTGGCGCTCGCCACCCCAACAGCTAGTCTATATATATAAATAAGTTGTTTGTCTGTGGGTCTGTCGAGTGACGTCATGTAATCATGTCATGAAGTTAGTTGTCATGTTTGTTATGACGATGACGTCATTGAAAGTATTTAAGAAAATCGTTCAAAGACAAATTTTTAATTGTAAGAAGATCGTGGACGGAAAATGTTTAATTGTAAAAATGACTGAAGAACCTACAATGGCAACAGCCGAGGAAGCTGCTCAAAGAGTCTATGCCAAAAAACTTGCGGCTGATAGAGAAAGTAAGAAAAGAAAGTGTGCCGAGGAATCACAAGAACAGCAAGAAAACAAGGACAGCAAGGCTAAAGAACGCAAAACCGCGCAGTTAGATGAAAATCCACCTGGACAGCGAGAGTCAAAACTGGAAATGATAGCGATGATGATTGGGTTTGCGATTTTGACTTGGATAAGGTCATCAATACCTACCAGATTTTAGTTAAAAAAGCAAAGGTTCGGCGATATGTATTTCATAGTGACGCTGAAAAATAAAGAAGAAAAAGAAAACTGAAGAAAGAAGAAAGGTAAAAAACTAAAAAGAAAAAACACTCAAAGAGAAACTACTGACCGGGACAGAGGGAATATAAATGACGACCAGGACACTCAAAGAAAAATTGCAGACTGGGATACCGGGACACAAATGACAACCGGGACACAGGGAATATAAATGACGACCAGGACACAGGTATTTAAGAATATCGTTCAAGGACAAATTTTTAATTGTAAGAAGATCGTTGAAAGAGAAATTTCTGATTGTAAAATGACTGAAGAACCTACAGTGGCAACACTCGAGGAAGCTGCTCAAAACGAATGTATTCAAGCCGAAGTAGCTGAGTTGGTAAAGCGTTATGTTTCAGGTTCTAGGTCCGAGAGGCTCCAGGTTTGAACCCTGGCTTTAGCATTAATACAAAAGAAGAAGAAAACAAACAAAAAGGTACAAAAAAAACTAAAAAGAAAATACTAAAAAAACTAAAAAAGCTAAAAAACTAAAAAAAACAAAAAAAGGTAAAAAACTAAAAAAGAAAAAAAAGATAAAAACTACAAAAAAACTAAAAATAAAAAACTAATAAAAAAACTAAAAAAAATAAAAACTGAAAAAGAAAAAAAAACTAAAAAAAGGAAAAAAACTGAAATATAAAGGAGAAAAAGAAAACTAAAAGCCGGGACACAGGGAATATAAATGACGACCGGGACACTCAAAGAGAAATTACAGACTGGGACACAAATAACGACCGGGAGATATAAATGACGACCGAGACACTCAAAGATAAATTACAGACCGGGACACAAATGAGGACCGGGACACAGGGAATATAAATGGGACACTGGGACACAAATGACGACCGGGATACTGGGAATATAAATGACGACCGGGACACAGGGAATGTTCGATTAGCAATCACCATCAACAATGCTCAAGGGCAATCATTAGAATAATCAGGTATAGATCTGAATTCGGATTGTTTTTCCCATGGATAATTTTATGTAGCACTAGCTGTTGGGTGGCGCTTCGCGCCACCCCAACACCTAGTAGGTGGGGGCGCAAAACCCCACCCCCCCAAGCCCCCCGCGCGCGTAAGTCGTTATGTGCCATATTAGTTACGCGCCATTGTAGTTGTGTCCCTTTGTACCACCTATGAATATAGATAGATTTATATATGTGTTTTGAACTACGTAGAACTTGCGAATATACAACATTCTTGGCTTTCCCATTGTCTGTGCATATACAAAGCCTTATGTACTAATAATGACGTCACATGCAAACGCTCTTTTTACAAACAAACAAACATGCATACACACAACTCGTTTTTATATAGATAGATAGATAGATAGATACAATACAAATTAACTGAGTAAAACTTGCGAATATACAACATTCTTCGCTGTCCAATTGTCGCTGCATATAAATAGATTGCCAGGTTTACCGACCCTCGAACATGCAACGTACAATTGTCCATGGGAAAAACAATCAGTATTAAGATCTATATCACATTTTTCTAATGATTGACCTTGAGCTTTTTTGATGGTGATTGAAAATGCTAATTGAATTGGAATTGCAATCTTTTAAATTGAAAAGGCAGATCCGTTGGAATCATGTGAATGCGAGGAATAAGAACAGCCTCCTGCTCAAAAGGCCCTGTCAAGATTGTGGCCTCTATTACGTTTTCCATTGTTTTTTTTTTATGGCAAGTCGCGTGCCATTGTAAAGCTTTGGTGGGTTGATATTTCTTAAGAGTATTATTGGTACGCCTATTTTTAGTTGTAGCACGTGTGGTGGAAACCCTGAAAGATCCACGGAATTTAAAAATTCAGATGGATAATTAACCGCCTCATTTGGTTCCAAAACTGTGTCGACTGACTTGTAAAGGACTGCCTGGTCTCGAATCTTGGTCAAAACAATATTGTTGATTTCGTGGACGTCTATATTTTTGGGTGTAAGAATCGCTCTTTCACTTAGCCATTTATTATTTTTATAATTGTTTAGAATATTCGGAAATACTTTTTCAATCAATTCATTTTTGGACGTCACTAAATTAAAGAATTCAGCAGGTAGTTGTATACGTCCTGAAATTGAGTCTACTGGGAGCTTTCCGTTTCCAATTGCCAGCAATTGATCTGAAAATGTTTGACCAGAGTCATCGTTTTGCAATCGGACACGCATATTTGTAGTTAATTTTAATGTTTTTACGTGTGCCCATAAATTAGAATTTTTCAGGCAAGCATTCATTTCGTCTGCAGGGGTAGATCTAGGTATTATAGGTAATGTTTGCCTGAAATCTCCCGCAAGCAATATTAATGTGCTGCCAAAGGGTTTCGAATTCCCTCGCAAATCTTTCAAACATTGATCCAGAGCCTCGAGCGATTTTTTGTGTGCCATTTTGCACTCGTCCAAAATAATAAGTTTGCATTGCTGCAATCCTTTACCCATCCCAGATGATTTGGAAATATTGCACGTGGGAATTTCTGTAGAATGTAAATTCAGAGGCAATTTCAAAGCGGAATGAGCAGTTCTTCCACCAGGCAGCAACGTTGCGGCTATTCCAGACGACGCAATTGCCAACGCTATATCATTTTTGATCGAATTGATGCCAGAATCAGTTTTATCGCAAATGTTTTACCAGTACCTCCTGGCGCATCCAAAAAGAAATTTCTCCAACGTTGTTATCGACACAATGCATTATCGTATCATAAATGTCTTTTTGTTCCGACGTTAACTTGGAAATGTTATTTTGTACATACGACAATAGAATAGATCACTCGTACTGTAACTTTGTTCACGATCCAATTCTAAACATGTCGAAACAGCAGCGGTACGATTAGGTGAAGGCATTCCCAAATCCTGAAGAGGTTTGTTTGCCATACATACGCACAAATCTTCTATAATAACTAAAGTTTAGTTATAAATTTCTGATTTAAAATCAAAAGTCATATCTGACGTTTCTAACCGTTTTCGATGGAGTATATCTTCGGACCTTTCTGATTTATATTTTTCCCATAACTGTGTAGGAGCTGATGGAGAGCAAGTTGTTAGTATGATGCCAAACAATGCACGAATTTGACTTGGAGTTGACGTTTCGCACGCGTCATTGATGCAGTTATCCCAGTGTTGGTCATTCTCCAATAAATTCAGAGCTTGGCATGCACTACGGTAAGTGTCATGTATAGTACCGTTTACAGTTCTCAAATACTCAAAGGACGTCGGACCGGGTACATTCACCAAAAGCAGGCGTAGAAAGAATCATTCATGTTGATTCGGGTGAACGGTGTAAAGTCTTCCTATCGTGGTATCTTTGAAGATGGTAGGTTGGCCGTCGACTGACTTACCCTGTTTTCGACGTTCAAATACTTTATTTTTAGTATTCCACGTGTAATGCGAAGGCACTTCAGTATACAGCAGTTTTTTTGCAAGAAAATCATTTTTGCATAGCGAAAAGAAAGCAGTTAACTTTGTATCTGGTGGATTCAGGGCTCTTTGTTGCACGTTGGATTCCGAAAAATAAACACGTTGACCATTCTGTAAATGTACCGCTAAGTGAACAACAGCTGTACT